>NC_056745.1:980527253-980652253 GCF_019279795.1 Protopterus annectens
ATATATATATATATATATATATATATATATATATATGGATCCAGGTTACTACATCGACAACTCAGAAGATCGACAGCCACTTCCCCAACACGAAAACACCGACACATAAATAATCAAAACTGCAAATCACAGACATTTAATAGGTAACGGGTTTAAATTTCGCTAATCATGCCTACCATAAGGACTTAGTAATACAATGATCGTAACACATGCATAACACTGCCACACTTACTAAAACATGGTAGGCATGATTAGCGAAATTTAAACCTGTTACCTGTTAAATGTCCGTGATTTGCAGTTTCGATTATTTATGCGTCGGTGTTTTCGTGTCGGGGAAGTGGCCCTCGATCTTCTGAAGTTGTCGATGTAGTAACCTGGATCCATATATATATATATATATATATATATATATAAAATATGTCATTTTATATAAAAAGAATCGAGAAGAAATTCATCAGAAATGTGTATGAGATGGCGCAAATGACAAGAAGTGACAGGACAGAACATGTCTGCATAAGAGGTCATCATGAACATGACATAGTTAAAAGAGGAGGGGTACACGCATCAGATTGTTGGGACTAACTACTGCTTGAGTAACCAAAAGCAAACGTGCATCTTCATGGGGTAAGGAAAAAAGGGTAAGGGACTTCTAATTTAGAATATTAAATACATTTCAAAGTGTACTTCATAAGATTGTTGTGTCCTTATCCTTTCAAACATGTAGAATGTAACAGGATAGTTAGCTTCATTTATTTGTTATTGTCAGCTTTATAACTGACTGTTGAAACAGTTTGAGATTAATTATCTATTGGAGAGTTATGCAGTTAAAGTTAATTTAAGTGTAATTAGTTGCATTCCTTTTGCACGTGCCAAATTCAAATGCTATTAAAAAAGGATGAGTAAACCAAATCATTTATTTCTTTGTTTAACAACAGAGTTGACTTTGTGTTTAATTTTCTTTTTCACAGGATATCCAAGTCCAGATTTTGACTGGGCAGATTATCTTAAGCAGTGTGGGGCAGAGGCAGCACCTCAAGTGTGCTTTCAAAATGTAAGTTGACTATACAGAGCTGTTTTACTATAGAAAACAAACCTTTATTATGGTGTATGTATGCTCAGTAGGCAATATTTGAGGATGCCTTTCTTTGAAAGTATGCTATTCTTTAATGCATTGTGGCTGATTTTCTTGCTGTGGTTGATAAATTACAGTATACCTCAACCCTTTCAGGTTATTGTGCTTATTTTTAAGGTATTAAATAATACCATAACTGTACAGCATTCATTCCATTTTGTCTATGATTAAATATTTTAATCAATTGTATTGGGTGGTATGTTCAGAATTATACATGTTTCATTAATATGCATTTTCTGAAGGATACAAAGTCGAAAACTCAAATGTCTGTTATTATTTAGTAACTTTAGTAACTTCAGTCCTCAGTGATGTACCAGAAAGCCACAAATGTTATGAGGAGAAGATCAAAAATATGAGGTAAATATCTGGCATTGTGCAAAATTCTAGATGGTTGTGAGGCATGCAATGAGAAGATAAAGATATGCAGCTCATTTGTTTTCTGTAGGTTGTGAAACCTGCTTCCTGATGACACTTCTGTGGTCTACTCAAGCTAGTAACTATAGCTGTCAGATCTAGAGTAACTCCTAGTTCAAGTGGACATATTAATATTATGAATGCTGAGAACAGTTTTTTTTTCTTTCTTTCATTTACTCTCATTTATTTTTACATATTAGATGGCATGAACAGTAATTTTTATTTACTGTTGGATGAAAATTTCATCATCTGTAAAGCTTTTTAAACCCAGTGCTCAGGATATATCAGAGTTGACCCTATTTTTCTTGGGAAGAGAAACTGCACAATGTTCTTTGCCAGTCACAGCTCGACACTTCTTGAGGAGGGAATGAGAGGGATTTCTTCTTGGTCCATTTTCCACCCCTGGCAGCTGATGTGCACTCACATCACTCTAAGGGCTTGCTGTACCTTCCCCTTTGGTGTGCACACAACTTCACACATGCAAACTCACACCGTGAACTGTTTGGAAAAAATGCTATTCTTCTACTGCTATGTTAGATGCTGGTTAGTTAGCAATCCAGACTGCCTCTGTTCCACCAGGATGAGTGCACCAGTGAGATGGATAATTTTTATCCTTCTTTTTAGACTTCTGTAACACCTGGACTACTAATTGATTGTGGGTCATCTGGGCCATAGTTATGGCTTTGTCTGTGTACCAAACAATTGACAATAAGTTTAGCCTTTTAACTTCTATGCCTAGTAGCACAAGTTGAGCCTTTGATTCTCTGTGCTTAGTAACAAACACCCTCTGAACACTTCATCGTGTAATGCTTTGGTCAGAGGTATTCAGTACAGCATTTGTAAGATCCACTAAAAGCATGAAGATATTTGTTGTTCGATTGCCACCACTGGGTGGTGAGTTGGGTCAGACAACCAAAGCAGAGGCTGGATAGACCCAGAAACCCAAACATTTACTGAGGGTTTTATGGAACTGCCTAGCAGATGCTGCTGTGTGGAATAAGTTAATTTTCCACCATCAGAAGAGCTATTCCTCAAAAAGATCAAGGACATGAAATTCAAATAAATGTTGTGCAAGACCTTGTTGGTTAAAATGATGGTAAAATGCTTTGATGGAAAGATGGTTGCTGGTTGCCTTGGTGTAAATCCTGTGACCTGAACTTGATGATTATAATTGGATAGACTGCAATATACAAGAAGCAGACTTAAAATGCATATCTTGGAGCTGTACTCCTTCCAGATAAATTTACTAACACTTCTTAACTGGACTCAGGCAAATATGTGTAAGGCCTTATTTGGTATTACCTGATAATGTTTCATCTCATATAAGTACATTGGTGTTTATGCTGTGCAGTTTCATAAAACATATTACTTAAAATTGACCTAACTTTCTGAGCAGCAGTAGAGCAACTACATCAGATTGAAACATTCATTTATAAACATTTGTCAAGATGAATGCCAAATTTAAAAGAAAATTCTAAAGACTGGGAACAAATCTGGATGTTAACATTTCAAAATTGTACCCAAGTGTAGTCTTTGTACCTCTGTCTTTATATTTTTATGTATTGCCTGTTTTCTGTTTTCTGAATGTGACCTACCAAAGTCATGTTTATTTCCTATATTAACTTCATGGATAAGCTTAGAAAATAGATGTAATAAATACCCGTATGCTTTACATTTCATAAAGGAATCTTGTTTATGGTTGTAGAGTCTGTTGAACACATCTTAAACACTTGTTTTATTATGCATCTCCAGACACAGTTTTTTTTTAAATATTTTGTACACATGTTGTTATTGTTATGTTGTTTGTAGAATTAATTGTCAGTTGTGGGTGAGATCTCACTGTGCATCTGGAAGGATGTTTCTTTCTGTTGCTCCCATCAGTTGCCTGAAACTGTATAAAATATACATCTCATTCAAAGTAAGTGATGTAAAGTACCTTAAAGCATTATCTGTTCAGTGTATTACCTTATTTGAAGAGGAGAGAAATGAAATGTTGGCTGCAAGTACTGAACTTACTGAAATCTTAAAAGAATCATTGGACTGAGAGTAAGTGAAGTTGAAGAAGTTATGAATATTTCAGATATGGCAACTTTCAAGATGACCCAGGAACATTCAATGAATGGTATCAGAATTCTAAAAGATTGTGACCAGTAATGACTTATTTTGGAAGAGAGTAGATGGCGAAAATCATGATGATGCTGAAAGAGATTGTGAATAAGCAGACACCATTTTGTTTTTACAGCATACGAGTAGAGTAGTTTGGAAAGCAGTGTATGAAGTTCAGTGTAGAACTGACCATGGTAGGACTTAAGTTGGTCAAGCTGCAAGATAAGTCTTGGAGAGAGAAATCTGCAAGTTAATAGGAGTGGGGAGTATAGAAGGATTGAATTGTGTGAAGTATACAATGGAAAATGCTGTTCTTTGGAATTGTTTATTTCTGGCACAAATATTCATGTTGAGATAACGTAGTGGCATCCATCTTCATTACCAGATATGGTAGTGGGGACAACTTAGGCTTGTTACTGTATAGTCTATGAAATAGTTATCTAAAGTACAAGTATAATCCCATTTCTGGATGCCAGACAAAATATATTCAGTTTATGGCAGAAAAGTTTTCTTTGCACATGATTTTTGTGGGCAGACAGTTAAGCAGTGAGCAAGATATTTTGAAGTCGTAAAGCAATGTCATCTATGGAACTTAAGGCATAAAGTCCATGCTGTTACTTTATATTTTTTCTCGAATGGGTGAAACTCCTAGTAGATCCAGTGACAACACAGAAGAATGTCCATAATTTTAAAGCTAAGGGCATAGTTGGTAATCTTTACCTTAATTAAACCAACTCAGTCAACACAGAATTTATGGATGTTAAGGAGTGATGACCAGCAGTTAGTATAATCAGTTTGAGCAGAGCACTCTCTGAGGGGCATACTGTTTACTTGTAGGATGATGCAATGGCAAAAATCTGTGAAGGTTAATGATTGTTGGTATGTGTGCATCAAGGAATTGTCAGTTAATGATGAGGAGTTCTATTATAAATTTAAATCCATTTGTAATTGGTGGATGTTTTGTTATCTGAGGCAAGTTGAAACTGATGAGGGCTGGATGTCATGCATTGTATATGGCATGTATGATTGCTGAAAGATTAATGCAGGGGTCAATATATGATGGATTAGTCTGGCGAGATGTCTGTCAATAAATTGGTGTTGAGAGAATGGAAGACAATGGTAGAGTGTTACCAAATGGTAATTCCAAATATGCCATTCTGCCTAAACTTTATCAAATGAGAATTGGTTTTGCAGATGAATATGCATCTGATTACATTTGTTGAATGTAATTTTGATAGTGCATATATTTTCACTGTAGAAAGTGGATCTTCTGAGAGCAAAGTGATTACAATGAAGCAGTATCTGTAAAATTTGGAATAGATAATTTGCCAACTGATTGTGTTCCCCTTTGGTTTGAACATTGAGTAGTACGGATTGGTAACCAGATTGGAGCTACTAGGTAAATATTTAAGTTATGCCAAGTCAGTATGATGAGTTTCATGTTTAAGGAAACTAGTCAAAAAAAAAGAAGTGCAATGATGGCCTTATCAGCACGAAAGAGAATTATGTCAAGTGTGACTGATTATGTACTGGCTGAGTCACCCTTGCTTAGTCACAACTGAACCGTATTTTCTTTGTAAGGCTCCTTTAATGGGAATGAAAGATGACTCCTGTGGTAGATAATATATTTAAAGGGAGTTAAATAGAGATTTCTTGTTACCTTTTGTTATGACGCCATAGTAAAGATAGTTGAATCTTAGAAATAAGCATCTGTGGTGCTTAAAAATGTTCTGTAGATTAATGCTAGTTCTTCCCCTTAAACACGCATTTTATCCATTTATCATTTATTTTTCTTCTAGTTTCTTTTAAGTATTTTGTAGACCTAAGTTTTGCTTTTGCTGTGTTTTATGTAACCTGTTTCAGTGAGCATTTTAATGTGCAAGAGATGGTTTGATGGGTATGCACTGTTCCCCTGGTTTGACTGTCTTGCCCTCCTTGAAAAAGGAGGTACGGTCTAAATGTGGGTAGTGGCAAAGCTTAAATGGTCACAACTCATTTACCTTGTGTAGCCTATGACAGAGACACAAGCTCATGAGGTTCAGTATGAACTGGCTGCTTTCTTCCCTCTCCACCACCACCAAAAAAGGCTAAACCAGTATTTGGAAAGAAGTGTGAAAAGCGTTAATGGGAAGAAAAAAAAAAAACATCTGTTTTATGCACTGAATCCGGAACAAAAAAAAACACCACATCTGTGTTATGCACTGAATCCGGGAGCATAGCCAGTGATCTATTTTATTCATGTATTTATTTATTTATTTTCATTTGTTAAGTGGGTAGGTAGACTGGTCCTGAGACCCTTTTCAGCAATTACTTGGGCCAAGGAGGCAAGATATTATACATAAACATATATAACGAGAATATCATATGCTGGTTTCTGCTTTACAATAGAAACAGGTAGTACAAGCAAACTCTGGCTGGTGGTATACAATATAAACACACAGCATACATGCAGATATTAATACCTTGTACATACATAATACATGTGTGATGCAAAGTCAATTAGGATAGAGATTTAAAATATTCAAGGACTGTTCAGCAGTATTTAACAAGGTTAATCATTCTTTGACAGTGCTTAGTTAGCTGTATGTTAGTAGTACTGGTATAAAAACTGACAATGGGAAGCTGGACAGTAGGGACTGCGAGTAGAAAATAGTTATGTAGAGCTAATGTAGTAGTCAGTAGTTTATCCTGGGTCCTGTTTCCATTTACATTTACTGTCTTCGGTGATATACTTTTTCAGGTGAATTTTAAAGCTGTTAAGATCAGACAGTAGTCTGATGTCATCTGAGAGTGAAGCTGGCATGGTTTTGCTAAATGCACTTTCAGTGGTGGTAGGTTTAAATGGGAGTCTTACTAATCGTAGGCCATCCCCTGTGTTCTAAGCGAGTGGCTGAATTCTCAGATGTGTAAAAAGAAATTTAAGTGGTAGGTAGTGTCCTTCAAAAATAGTTTGCAAATAAGGGTTGCCATTATGTTGTGTCTTGATGTGTTTCTGTTTTTTTTTCTGTTATAAATCTTGCAAAACTAATAAAAATTATATTTGAAAAAAAAAATAAGGGTTGCCAGCTGGAGAGTGGAACGGGAGGCTGCTAGCAGCCATCTTCCTTTTTGTAGTGTGGTACAGTGATGTCAATTAGGGTTGGCAAAGTGTTTGAACTTCAGTATTTCTTTTTAGTTGCTTGGATCAAGGAAATTTATTTAACGCACAAATTAGTATATTTTTTATGAGCAACTTTCAAAACCATTATGTTCCTTAAAACCTGCAACATCTAAGTGATGTCTGATAAACAGATCTGTATACCTGTTCATTTCTTAAATCTCTACTTCTCAGCTGTTCTGCATTTGGCAGACAGCTCCGAAATTTTAGCATCTGCAGGGTACTACAAGACAAGGAGGATGACTTGAGAGTGAATGTCAGTATTGCTTGTTTCTGGAGAACAAGTGAAGAGAGAATAAGAAATTCAAGAGCAGCACTGAAGAAGGCTGTTGCATGATATGAGTGTGTAGGTGTAAAAATGTCTTATTTATTTTGTGTGCAAGATGGGATTACCTCTCAGTTATCTCTGATTTTGCTTCATATTGTTGGTCTGATCTTCTTGCAATGTTTTTTTCCTTCCAGCAAAACACAAAGGACTGCGATCATTAGATAATGACAGACATTTTAGTTACAGACTTCATATCTTTCAGAAAATGCATGCTAACACCAAACTTGTTTCCTAGCAACTTTTTAAGTATATAAAATTAATATTTAAAATCTTTTACAGATTATTAGATTTTCTCTCCCTCCCCTATGATTATTTTTTGGTTTTGTTCCTAATTTTTATGCTTAGAGGTGGAGAGGTATGACAGAATAATTGTTGCCTGGTATGCGTTTCATTCTGTGTGATTACTTAGATTAAGAATAGATGTGCATCTCATCTCTGTCATTAATTTCCAAATCACATTTCCATGTCTGTGCCACCAGTGCCATATTTCTATTTTTAAATATTTGATTTGCCACTCCATTAAATGAGGAATGCATTTTTTCTGCTCAGTCCATGCTGGGTTGCAAGCAGATCCATCTAAGTTTGTATTTGTAACCTGATTTCCAAACTGTATATGTGCGTGTGTGATATAAGTCTGTATTTGTAAGTAGATTAACCAAACTGAGCATGTTTGTATGTGAAATCTAAGAATATCTCTAAGTGGATTTATCAAATTGTGTGTGTGTGTGTGGGTGTGCGAGCGCACGCGTGTGCTTGTGCTTGAGTTCAGAATTTTCCCAATTTTGCCTCATATGTTTGGTCTGTTCCTCATAAAATTTGTGGTTTCTCACAACTTGTGGATTGCAATCACTAAATAATGGTAGACGTGAGTTTCAGATTTCACATCCTCCAGAAAATACTTGCTAATGTACAACTATTATTTTGTCATCTTCATAAGTATATAACAACGTTATTTAAAATCTGTCCTTGATTTTATGTGTTTGTCCCTGTTTCTTGAACTAAGAATCTGAGAGGACAGGGGAGGTTTTGCAGTGTGTTGCACTTTTATGATTCTAATAACACCAAAGTGAAATAATATTTCTGTGCTGTTATGTATTTATTCATTTATTTGATTGCAAGCAAATATCTGAGGTGTATACAGTCATACAAGTGGCTCAAATTGACAGTCACATCCCTTTGTGTTTGTATATGTGTATTTATGTATGTATGTACAGACAGTGGTGTTTCCACTGACCTAAAGGAGTGATGCTAAAATGAACGCCCAACAGGTCCAATCTACACATTCATGCCCCCCCCCCCCAACTCTCAAGGGGCATGGATTTATGCATAAGTATATTTTAAATGCTGTGATTGTGGGCTCTGTGTTGTGATTTTCGATCGCCCCTGCTATGATTTTGAAAGCTGAGAGGTTGGAAGGTATATGCAACATCATTTGGAGAGAGGTATGCATTTTTAAATGTTGGGTAACTAGTGAAAGGAGGGGACAACAGTATGGGTACAAAATTAAATCCCTGAGAGAATCCATGCTTTGAATACTTCATGATATTTTTCAGACTTCATCTAGCCGTGATTTTACAAAAAACATGAAGCTTGAAGCTGTGAACTTCACAAATCCTGCAGAAATGTGTGTTGCTTCCATTACCAAAGTTAAAGGAAGACTAATGTGGCTTCATCTAGAAGGTAAGTATATATAACGTATCTCACAAAATGGCTACCTTAACTGACCATTTTAAAAGACTGAACCCTGTTACTTATTGTTTCGTGTTTTGTGGCAAACCTAGTAGCACAATTGTTATTATTTAATGCACACAGGGTTATAACAGATATATTCTGTTGGTCAGGCAAAAGAAAAAAAATTTTAAAAAGTTGTCAGAACTAACACAAGTAGGTAAACAAGTTATGAATAGCAGCATAAAATGTAGTTATTTAAGGTCTCTCTAATAGTTAATACATGTAAGGGATAGTGATATATGAGAGTTGCACTTAAGGAAGGGCAATAGTCAGTTGTTTGACATCATTGATGAACATAGTTTATTAAAGCTTTATCAAGGATATCTTTTTCATGAAGTTATATGTCGACTATTGGGAATCACTGAAGCTACCTTTGTACAGCTACCACTTTTCCTTCATGGCCAACACAAAAGGAGTATTGATCTTCATTTTCTAAACTCTGGCAGAAGGTGATAGAATCAGCAAGAACAGTTAAAAATCTTACTGGAATAATCTCCATACCACAAGATAAAGAGTGCATCCATATTACCTTTCCCTTTCCCCTGCTGTATCATGCTGAACTAGGGGAGCACTTTGTTTACATTAATGGCAAATAGATTAAAAAAATCTTCAGTACCTTACTTCTAGAAAACCTGGACCAGGCAAAGGCTGTAAAATGCATAAGTTTTAAGAACAAATTAGAATTATTTTTCCTTTCGAGAACTGTTCACATTTATATGCATCTTTAAAGCTGGTGTAATTTAGAGAGCATCATTGCTTTTTATTTTTTGTTTTTTTGTTTTTCAGGTTTTTTTTTTTTTTTTTTGGGCAAGGGTGAAACCTAGCATACTCCTTATATGTCACAATGTACTGATTAATTATTTTGCATTAGGAAGTGAGCTAAAATTATGATTTTAATGAATGCATATGCATGTCATATTTACCTTGGTTGTCTTTTACATTTTATATTTTAATTTTTTTTCCAGAATGCTTTGTTTTTGCTTCTATCTGTTAATTTCAAGAATTTTTTTTTTTCAGTATTGAAAAGGATATGCTTGGGAAGAAACAAGCACTATCTGTTAAATGATGGGGGCTTGGATATTGGAGAGACTATGGACAAGTTAGCCTGTATTTATTTGTTTATTTACCAATTGATTAACCAGGTAAGCCCACTGGACACAACGGTCCCTTGTAATGGGTGACTCAGGAGACTAGCTCAAATTCGCAGAATAGGCAAATAAAGGTGGAAGGAATCAAATTCTGTACTCTGGGCACAGGAACCAACTCATTAACAGTTCAGAGCTTTAGTTCACTGTTCTAATTGCCACTTGTAAAATTCATGTCTCTGCTCATTTGAACTTCAGTTTAAAGAGTGGAGTCAACTAAGATATTGATCATAGCTTTTCTTTATTTAGTTTATTTTTATCTCTTTTTAAAGTCATTGCATGATGATTGTTTTTATGCCTTTAGTTCCAGTGTATGTTGATGTTCATGTCCAGAGTAATTCATTATACTATTTCTCTACCATCATTCTCTGTAATTGTTCTGTATACAAACATCAGTGCATACAGGTTAATGTTCTGCCCAGAACAACACAGCATATGTTTTTTCCTTGTAAAACCAGTCATCCACATGTTTATGTAGCAAAGTTGCTGCTACTAACATTAGGTAAATTCTCTTTGTGTTAAATCATATTATGTTAAGTTGTCAATCTCGCCTTCATTCTTGCTTGATGGGTTCGGAGCCGATCCCTCGGCTCCGACTCGGCACTTGCTAAGCTCGAGAGTCTCTTTCACCAGCTCGAGGCAGCCCCATATCCCATGATGCAAGGCAGTAAATACCCAGATCTCGTTTGCCGCTTCGCTTAGGAGGTCTTCTTTTTACCAGCTCCTGGTAAGTTGTTCACTTTTGTGATTTAAGCCCCTTTTTTAGTCAAAAAAACTCTTTTATTGATAGTTTAAGTTATATTCTACCCTTTCTGACAGAATTTTCCTGTCTCCTTTAATTTTTTGTTAGTCAATTTTTCCCTATCCCATCCCCCCCCCTGTTAGGGTGTGTGTGTGTTGGATTTTATAGAATACCTTTTGGTATTTTGTGTAAGTTAATTTAGACTGGTGTTGTGTGTGTGTGTGTTGTGTTCTCAACACTATGTCTAAGGAGAGGGTCTCGGGTTTTAAGAAGTGTGACTCGTGCTGTCAGAAGATGTCTCTGACAGACGGTCACACTTCTTGCCTGTATTGTCTGGGCCCTCTTCACCTGCAGGACTCCTGTGCTATTTGTCACTCCTTCAGCCAGAGAGTCCTGCAGGAGAGACGTAATAAGTTGATTCTTAGGGGCCTTCTTAAGCCGGAGGGCTCTCCGGCTAAGTCGGCTCCACCAAAATCAACAAAACCTGCCAAGGCCCAGGCTTCTGTTTCTAAGCCTGCGGCCTCGGCTCCGACTCGTACTGAGTCGAGATCGGCTCCGGCTGGAGCCGATTCTGATTTGACAAAGCTTTCGGCGCCGATGGCTATCGGTGCCGAATCTGTTTTGACCACTTCGATGTCGGCTCCGATCGGTTCCGACACCCATGTGGCACAGGCATCGGTGTCGGCTCCGATCGGCTCCGACACCATTACTTTGGTGGCTGTATCGGCTCCGGCTGGAGCCGATACATCGAGGCTTCCTGTCGGCTCCGAGAAGTCGGCTCCGACAGGATCTATTGTATCGGCTCCGATGGCTCATTCCAGGAAGAGGTCGAGGTCTCCTTCCTTGGAGACGATACTTTTGGCGCCGGCTTCACCTCTTCTATCGGAACGGAGCCATCGGAGCCGATCTTCAAGGTCATCCAGGTTATCAGACCATGACCTAGAGAGAGTGGTCAGTAGATTACTCAAGTCACAGGTACTGGCCCAAATGTTGCACAGTCCGTCTCAACAGACGACTGTTGGCCCACACCCCGTTACTGTTCCTCCTTCAACTCTACCCCAGAGTTTGGAGTTGGAGTCTTCGGGAATGGTTACTGCTACGGCTGGAGGACGGATACCCCCTTCTGTTCCTTCAGCCTCTACTCTTATCTCCTCTTCCTTAGAGGGATTCGGTGGTCGGGCTTCCATGGTCTCCTCCGAGGGGTGAGTGGCATCGGACCCTTGTCCGAGCCCGCTCTTCCCTTGGAGCCTCGGCCTTGCTGAGCCCGGCTCCGACATCTGCCTCGGAGACTTCCCTTCGGTGGCCCCTGGAGTTCCTAGCTCTTGGAGCGGGTTCTCTCGGACCTGCCTGGGAGGGGAGCATTCGAGGTGATGAAGAGTGTACTGGCCACTGGTATCAGTCAGCAGTCTGTTCCCGTAGCTCCTCCCTCTATTGTACCTGTTGACATCTCTGCCACTTCTCTTGCTACAGGACCCAGTGATACTCCGCCTCAGGTTTCCCCATTGGGAATTTGCCCCTCTTCTGAGGATTCTCCTGATGTTTCGGGAGATCCTCCTAGGAAGAGGACTTGTAAGAGGAAGCATGTAGACTCCCGAGTCTGTCACTTGGATACTGACTTTGATGAGTCAGAGGGATCCCTAGATCCCCTCTGAGGATGTCTCCTTCTCAGACATCCTAGAACTTCTGAAACAGAGAGGAAACTGGCCCACCAGCAATCCCTCTGAGGATGAGTCAGTATACCTAGAGGCGTTTGGATCTCGGCCCTCCACCTCCTGGGTATCTCCGCCTTTCGACCCCTTATGCAGGTGATTGCACGAAGGCGTGGGCAGCTCCTGACTCTGTAGAGCCAGTCCCTAGGAGGCCTTCAAAATTTATCACCGCCCCGAGCGACAAACAATTCCTTACTAAGGGTGTCCCCGCTGATGCCATGGTGGTGGCTGCGGCCACCAAAAAGGAACTTGCAGATCCTTCCGTGCCTGTCCATCCTCCTAATAAGGACTCTAGGACCATGGATAGGTACGGTAAGCGGATGTTTTCATCAGCGACCTTTGCTATCGTCCGCTGAATTACCTATGTCACTTCACCAGACTCCAAAGGGATATCCTGAAGGAGCTGGGGGAAGTAGTTCAGGATCCTACAGCTGCAGGGGCTCAAGAAAAAATTGCTTCTCAGCTAGGAACCCTCAATTCCATTGCAAACTCCTCCATGCGGCTAATATCTTATGCTGCGGATGGAGCGAGTAGAGCCGCAGGCACAGGTGTGGCTCTTAGGCGCCAAGCCTGGATGCGGCTATGTGATTTTGCGGATCCCTTTAAGGCGTCCTTCACAAATTCTCCCTTTGATGGGTCAGCTTTGTTTGGCCCTCAGGTGAAGGAAACCTTGACCAGGTGCGAGCAGGACGGCAAGACTCTTTCTGCTGTTGGAGTCCGTTTTTCCACCCCTTCTAGGCCTTATCCCAAAGGACAGAAGGGTGGGAAGATGTGGTTCCGTAAATCCCAAGGAGTCACGCCGGATTCACGTGGTCAGTTTACCCCTAGAGGCAGAGGGGTAACAACAACAGACGCCGCTCTAGAGGCAGAGGGGGTCCGAAGAACCAGGGAAACAGGGAGCCTCTCTCTGATAAGCCCTTTCAGCATCCCTGAGGTGTTGCCCGGCTGTCCCTCCTTGGAGGCAGTCGCGGCAAGATTATCACTGTACCCAGAAGCCTGGCATTCCCTCACTCAAGACAGATGGGTACAGTCGATCATATCCAAGGGTTACATAATTCCTTTCGAGGAAAGTCCCTTCCCCTCAAGTTCCCTTCCAGATGTACCTCCCGGTCTAAGGGACATTGCAGAGTTAGAAATCGCAAAACTACTGCAAAAAAGAGCCATTCAGCCAGTTACAATAGACCATTCAGAGCCCGGAATCTACTCAAGGTTCTTTTTGGTCCCCAAAAAGACGGGAGACTGGAGACCAATATTGGATCTCAGCAGACTCATCAAGTCTGTCAGGAAGACAAGATTCCGAATGGTCACTCTTCAGTCAATTCTGCCCTTCTTACAGAAGGACAACTGGATGTGCTCAATAAATCTTCAGGACGCGTACTATCACATCAAAATTCACAGACGCTCCAGGAGATTTCTCCGCTTTCGGCTGGGGTCCAGTCACTTCCAGTTCAGAGCCCTGCCCTTTGGTCTCACTACAGCCCCGGAGTGTTCACCAAATGCATGGCAGTGGTCACGGCTCACCTGAGACGTCAAGGATTCCAGGTGTTTCCGTGTCTCGACGACTGGCTCCTGTCAGCCACCACCAGGCATCAGCTTATACAAGCCAGGGATTACACAATAGACCTTTGTTCTCATTTGGGCATCTCAATCAACTTCGAAAAGTCATCCTTATCGCCCTGCCAGTCTATTACCTTCATAGGCAAACTTAAACACTGTTCGGATGTCAGCTACCCTTACAGAACAAAGAGTTTCAGACATTCAGACTCATGTCAGGATCATTCTGGCCAGCAAGAAAATACAGGCCAGAATGGTTCTAAAGGTATTAGGTCTCATGGCTGCGGCCATTACTCTTCTTCCCTGGCTCGATTCTACATGCGCCTTCTTCAGTGGATGCTGTTCACACAGTGGTCATACCAGCAACTTCCAATGCGTCACCAGATTCTGGTGACACAGACATGCAAAGAGCATCTTGCTTGGTGGATCACATCGTCTCAGGTTCACCAAGGCAGGTGCTTTGTACCTCCGTCCCGATAGCCACTGTCACCACGGATGCCTCCCTGATCGGGTGGGGGTCATTATCAGGGCAGGATGGTTCATGGGACGTGGCAACCGCTCGAGTACCATCTGCACATAAATGTCCTGGAGATGAGAGCAGTGCTTTTAACGTTGCAAGCCCTCAACGACTTTCTTCCTGTAGGGACAATTGCAGTCCACACAGACAACATGTCTGTAGTTTGGTATATCAACAAACAGGGCGGAACCAAGTCCTACCCCTTGTGTCGAGAAGCTCAGACTTTGGCAATGGGCGATCTCCTCTCATCGGTTTCTGGTAGCAACGCATATCCCTGGGAAAACCAACATTATAGCGGACAGATTGAGCAGAGCTATCCTCATGCCTCACGAGTGGTCTCTCAAGCAATCTATAGTGGAAGAGATTTTTCTGGAATGGGGTCGTCCATGTTGCGATCTTTTGCTACTCCCCAAAACAGCAAATGTCCAGACTTCTTCAGCCTCTTCCCTCTATCAGGCCATCCGACCAGAGACGCTCTGAGCCAGGATTGGCCCCAGGGACTTCTATATGCCTTCCCTCCATTTCCTCTGATTCCTCAGGTGATCCAGAAAGCTACCGCTTTGAGAGCCAAATTGATTCTCATTGCCCCTTACTGGCCTCGACAAGTTTGGTTCCGTTCCTCCATCATCACCTTTTGGTGCAGCCGTGGCATCTGGACCCAGTGCCAGATCTACTGATTCACCAATCCGGTCAGCTGCACCGGTCAATCCCCTCTCTCAACCTCACAGCATGGTTGCTCCACTTCCTTCCTTAGCCAGGCTTACTTTGATCTCTAACCCAGTTAGAGACATCATAGTAGCTTCACTAAAATCCTCTACCAGGAGGATTTACACAAGCAAATGGAAACGTTTCTCTTATTGGGCTAAGGCCCAAAATATTGATCCTTTTACTGCCCCTGTTCAGGCAGTTCTGGACTTCTTAGCAGAGATTTTTCATGCAGGCTCCTCTTCTTCCACAGTCAGAGTTCAGTTGGCTGCTATTTCTAATTTTCATGTCGGGATAGCAGATCATAATATTATGTCCCATAGGCTCTGCAGGGCCTTCTTGAAAGGAATTTTCCTACTAAAGCCTCCAATCAGGAATCCTCCTCCACAGTGGGATTTAAATTTAGTGCTGACATCCTTAATTCTTCCCCCCTTCGAGCCAGCTGTTTCTTGTTCCCTGAAATATCTTTCTTGGAAAACTTTATTCCTAGTGGCTATTACATCTGCCAGGAGGGTGTCTGAACTTCATGCTCTTTCGGTTCGACCCCCCCTATTTGATTTTTCACAAAGACAGAGTATCTTTGAGAACTAATCCATCCTTTTTACCTAAGGTCGCTTCAAAAAACAATCTGAATCAATCCATTGATCTCCCGGTATTTTTTCCTAACTATTCAGATAGAGCTGAACAAAAGCTACATTATCTTGACGTCCACCGTCAGCTCAGATATTATTTGGACAGAACAAAAATTTAGAAAATCTGATCAACTTTTTGTTTCCTATGCGGATAATAAAAAGGCCTTCCTGTTTCTAAAGTGACTTTGTCCAGATGGCTTTCTTCGGTCATCACTGAAATTTATACGATCAGGGGAAAACAGCTGTGCTCAAAACCTAAAGCACATTCAACTAGGAGTTTAGCTACTTCTACAGCTTTTCAAGCTAGACTGCCTTTGGACACTATTTGTGCAGCGCCACTTGGGCCACTCCTCACACTTTTGTTTCCCATTACAAATTGGACTTGGCCTCCAGGGACAGGGCCAGTTTTGGCTCTACAGTTCTCAAGAGTTTGTTCCATTGAGCCACCCAGGATAGAGGTGCTAGGACGCGGTCCCATCAAGCAAGAATGAAGGCGAGATTGACAACTTAACATTAAGAAGTTATGTACCTACCATAACGTTCCATGTTAGTTGTCTTCTCGCCTTCTTTCTTGCGACCCTCCCTCCTTCCCCCTGGCCTGGACAGACCTTGTATAAGAAACTTTTATGCTAAAGACCATTCAGACCTGGTCCTTTTTCCATTTGTAAGTTTCTTCTTCCTTTGGGAAGTATTTTATGCTTGGTATTATTGCCCTTTGGCAACAAACGAGATCTGGGTATTTACTGCCTTGCATCATGGGATATGGGGCTGCCTCGAGCTGGTGAAAGAGACTCTCGAGCTTAGCAAGTGCCGAGTCGGAGCCGAGGGATCGGCTCCGAACCCATCAAGCAAGAAAGAAGGCGAGAGAAGACAACTAACATGGAACGTTATGGTAGGTACATAACTTCTTATTATACACCATTATTAGATTATCACTAGAGATATAGGCAGACAAATTAATGTAAAAGAAAATTCATATTAATATGTTTCTAGTTTCATACATTATGTATTACATATTTTCTTTTTTATAACTATCCTTAGTCCATCATTATGTAAATTTGCTCAATTCCTTCCTTCCCTTAAACATCATTCCTCATCCAGAACATTATTCTGAATGCATTATTCCAACGATTTCCCTTTATTTATATGTAATTTGTTCCTTCCATTTTCTAAAGAGCCCACTTCCATTTTTTTATCTCTGTTACAATATTCAGTACTGCAGTTGCTTTAGACTTCAGTTTCCATTTTCTAGTAATTGTTTTTTTTTTTTTGTATTTTTTTTGGCAGCCACCATGTCTAGGTAATTCAGATCATATGTCTCAGTTCAAAAGAATTATTAGTTACAACTATTTGCTTACCCACTATTTCTGACAGAGTACTCTTAGGAAATTTTTAAAATCTGCCAACTCATTACACTCCCAAAACATATATTCCCAGTTACCTCTTTCTTCTCTATCACACCTCCAACATTTGATATCTGCCTGAGGAAAAATACTCTGGAGTCTGTTTGTGGTGTAAAAATACGTATGCAAACACTTCCGAGCAAAAATATTAAACCTTCTAGACTTTGTTGCATACTTGGGAGCCATACATGTGTCCTCCCATTGTTCCTTGTAAATTGCTTATCCAGTCTCTCTTCCCAATCTTTTCTGTCTAAAAGTACAGTTATCATTCAGAATTGTATGTACTCTGCTAATTGCCCCTTTTTGATAGCAGCTTCTGTTCTAGATTTAACTAAAACTATATCAGAGTAGGTCTTTCACTTAGGATTCCCCTATACCTTTCTCTTTGCCTCTACTGTGATATCCCACTCTGTTATCTTTCTGTATGATTATTCTCTTTGAGGATCTAAATCCAAATTCCCACTCTCTCCTTATTTCTTGAATTCTCCTCCCCCTGCATCATAATTTTATTTTATTTATTTATTTAAGTTTGATGACCGGGGAAGTCCACTGGCCATAAAGAGCCCGTTTTCAGTGGAGGCCTGGGGAGGAAAGCTCCAAATATTGCAAGTTACATATTACAAAAGAATAACAAAGATTTGTACAGAACAATTAAAACATTTACAGAAATATAATACATTATATAATAAGCTTTTAGTGAGATCCCTTTTCACTCTGAATTATGACCGTCTGCTTGGGTTATGTATATAACTGTGTAGCTGTAAAATATCCATTCAGATCAAGTAATTCTAAACCACCTTGTTCTGTTGGGAAGTTTAATTATGCCCCACTTTACTCTTACTCTGTTTACCTCCCAGATACATTCCTTCAACTTTTCATTAATTATTGTCCACAACTTTTCCTCTGTTTGATAAAAATATGACTGACCTGTCTATAAAACTAAAGAGGCTAAAAACATTTCCACTACTTGTATCTTGCTATAAATATACATAAAAGCTTCCAGTTTCTCAGTGTTTGATTTATCTTTTTAGTTTCTTCCCCCGTGTGACACCCACCACTGCTACCAGTATGTGATGGGTACCTGTATGTGTCATCCCCATGCTGGGCCAGTAATCAAGGAGCCTGAATCCTCACCACTGGCACTGGAGAGGGATGTGCACTTGGAATACAAATGGATTTACTCAGTATTTCCTGGTGCAGACCTCTCTGCATCAAGTACAATTTCCCAAGAGCACTCATGGAACACACTCATTCCAAAGTCTTTAATTGTTGCTTCAATCTTACATATATCCTCCTAATTAACCTTATTATTGGGTCAGGGAATCCAAATGCTTCCATTGCCCTACTCAAGTCCCGGCTTACTCTGCTGAATGCTATCTGTGTATCAAGACCCACCAACAACAGCAGTATTCTCTTATATCCTACTTCAGTCTGGATCATAATTATTCTATTAGTATTGTCAGATGTTTGCCTCCCCTCCATAAAACCACAGTGATGCATATCTATCAATTCTGGCAACACCTTTGTGATTCTTTTAGCTAATAAAGACACACGCACTTTGTATACATAGTTTGAAATTGAATTTGGTCTGTACGAGGCTGTGACTGCCAGGGCTTTACCCTCTGGGTAATACAGCCACCACCATTTTCTTCCAAAATGCTGGTGCTTCCCCTCCATTTAAACTACTGTTTAACAAAATGTTAAATTTCCTCCTACAGCTAAAGCTTTTAAAGATTGGATTAATAATCTTAATATTATGAATACTGTGGCAAATACTGATAAATATTCCCTTTTTTTTACTCACTAGTCTTTTGTTCATTTTGGTACTCAGACAAGGATAAGTAGAGTTTTCGTTTCTACAGATTTACAATGTAAGATTAAAAGCAGTAGTGTATTATTTGCCCTTTTTAATCATAATGTCTTATGTTGATCTAGAAATTAATAATTACTAATGAATTATGCAGTATCTGCTTATTTAATTAATCAGTCTGATTTCAGAGATTGGATAATAAAAGAAATTTCAGAATATATGGAGTTAATAATTAGTTAATGATATTATATTATGAGATTATTTTAAAATTCATATTTATCAAAAAATTAAATTGTTATAATAAAATAAAAAAAAAATACTTACACAGGAATACCATCTGTTACTGGAGATTTCCCTGCATGTTGATTATACAGCACTAGTTTCATCTCATCTCCTTCTGTTTTAACTATCAATTTTGGAGCCTTATCTTCCTCTAATGTTGGTATAATTATGCCTTTCATAAATATGTCCTTTTGTACTCAAAATTCATGGTTTTCACATTTCCAAAATATCTCTTAAAAACTCTATAGGATCTATGGTAATTTTTCTTGTCATAGGCTCCCTAAATTTGGCAACAACTCTTTCTACTTTTTGTTACCTAAGTATGCTACCTAAATATGCTGTTTTATCGCTCTGGAGTTAATAGTTGCAGGACAGTAATGTTTTTAAACTCATGCATATTATCCAAATTTTCCCTTTTCTCTAGCATTCAGTGGTTGTTTTTCTTCTTGTTCTGTGAGATTCCCCTTATTCTGCAATAATTGTGCAGCCCCCTAAATAATTCATTTTATTTTTAACTATATCTCACCTTGGCACCTGCATCGGTCAGAGGATGTGGTCCATTGTCATTCTGCAAAAACTGTGTGCAGTGCATCAGCCATTACACCATCTTCTTGCACCTAAACATCTTGTGGGTAAAGAGTCTTGCAAGGCTTCTACTTATTCATTCATAAACAAAGCCCATCATGAATTATTTAAATGTAACCCTTTTTCAGGGAGCTGATGCTCATCTGGCAATGAGCCGTAAACAAGGAACATCAGTTTCTCAGCAGTTTATATTACTGGAGCTGTGGATTCAGAGCCTTAGTCTGGTCCAAGTCTTCCAGAAATAGGCCACAAAAGATTTTTAACTATTTGCCACTTAGTAAATAAAGCCCACCCCAGTTCTGCTTGATGCAGCAGTTAAAAGGGAAAGGTAGTGGTGGATACATTCTTCATTTTATGGTAGGGAAATTATCCCAGTAAGCTTTTCAACTGTTCTTATCAATTCTATCACTCAATGCAGAATTTAGGGAAGGAAGACCAACACTCATTCTATTTTTCCCCATGGTGGCCAAGAAGGGAATGTGGCAACTGTACAGAGGTAGGTTTAGTGATTCCTAATACTCTTGAATAAATTTGCTGAAAACCTCTTTTCACTGAAACTGATGTGTTGCTGTGGAATTAATATGTATATATTAGTAGGTGTGGGGACTTCCCCCCGCATGGGAGTTGCAGGGGAACTTTCTTCCTTGCAGGAACTTCATTATCAGCTTTAGTCATTCCATTGTCATGGTTCATATTGCAATTATTGAAATGAACGTTTCCCTTCTGTGGACCTTAAACTTCATGATTGAGAGGCAGGCCTCTTCTCTATCCAAGTTGTGTAGCATTGAAGTTTATTTCTTGGAGAACATTTTTTGTGGTGGCCATCACATCTGCTTGCAGGGTCTCAGAGCTTCATGTGTAGGGAACCATATGTGATCTTCAGAACTGAGTCCCCTGGAGGAAAAACCCACATTTTTTCCATAAAGTGGTTCCTGAACTGTCCATGAATAAGTCAGTTCATCTCCCTGTCTCTTTGCTGAGACAGAAACCTGGGAGAGAAAACTCATCATATTCTGGATGTTCATTTACTGACACAGAAATTAGAGGAGAGAGCGTCTTTGACACTCTTGATGCGCACTTTCAGCTTAAGTTTTACCTGGAGCAGGTGCATTAGATTAGAAAAAGGACCTTCACTCCAAGGAAGACATGAATCATAGCTGCCAAGCACACAATAGAATGTATTTGGGATAGTTATAGTACTGTTAGTTTAAGTTTTATTTACAAACTCTGTATTCAATATAACAGCATAAGAACATAAGCATGACTAGCCTGACCCTGCCTCACCATGTGTAGGATGATAACTGTCAGATACCAGTAACAGGGATCAACAGGAAAGTCGCTTGCACTTTCTTGACCACCAGTTACAATGTAGAGAAAGGCAAGTGAATAGGAGGTCAAGTATAAACAAAGCTTCCTCCACCCCTGCCCTGTCTCTTTGTTTGCTGTGTGCTGTCCTTTGTTATCATGTATATTGACAACTGATGATAATCAAAGTGAATGAAGAGATGCACCTAAGCTACAGTTTTGGGGGTGAAACTCAGGATTCCAGATCTGAACTGCCCATGGTTGCCCATTTGGAATAACATCTCATTTGGCCAGTGTGCATTGACCAGTCTGTTGAGTCCCACACTAGAGTTTCTGTGGTTGAATATTAGGCCCAGGATTTGGCTTTCCTTGTCCTTCTCCTACACTTAATGAGCCCATGGATGCTTCTGTGACACTGGACATTTGAGCACTGTTTTAAGAAACACTACTTGATGCCAGCACAAGGCCTTTTAGTGGCCAGGCATGACCTAGCAGTTCCTCCTCTGTATTGTTTCCTCCTCTTATTGGACAGCATTTGCCTGATAGCCAGCACACACTTTCCTTCTTTTTCATCAGCATCAGTAAGATTAGTTCTATTAGTTTTTTTAGTTGCAAACTGCATGTTCAATATATAATATAGCATTCTCTTACAGCTGCTGTGGTAGCTGAACATTGTCCCATACCAGTCTAATATTTCATTTAATAAACTTCAAGCAAATGAATACCTTTTTTTTGCTATAGCTCTCAACAATCCCTGATTTTCCATATATTTTTGCTGTATATGTCATGAAAGTTTTGATTTTCTTGTATTTTCTGTTGAAACATGGATGTTCTTCATCTCACATTGCTGCAGTCCTGACACTTGGGTAGTCCGCTGTCCCAGTCGGCCCGAATACCAAAGTATAAGGCTGACGTCGGTCAAGGCGCATTAGTCTGATGTCAGGACGTCGGGGTACAAATGCGCATGACCGACGTCATTTCCTCAGTCTTTTTTGCCGCGTGGTCCGATGCAGAAGCAGTTTTGCAAGTGCAGGTTGGCGTTCTGAGATTTTCCGAAGTCGGAGTTTCAGACCGAATCCAAGTTGGCTAAGTACCCGTTGGGGAATATTTTGGTTTTTCTTGCCTCAGTATTTTACCGGATGTCAGAAAAAGTGAATAACTGTATTTCTTGTGGGAAACAGATACCTCATAGGGATTACCATACCTTGTGTATACCTTGCTTAGGGCCTGAGCACGACGTGGTTGGCTGTCGCTCTTGTGCTAGATTTAACAAACGCACTATAAAGAGAAGATTAGATTGTGCCAGGTTAGTTTTTGGGAAGCGGTGTAATTATAAAATGCCGTCGGATGCTCCGACGCCCGCTTCATCAAAAAAGCGCAAGGACAAAACAGCAAAGCCTAGGCTGGAAGAACCGTCCGTACCGGACGTCGGTTCTTTAGAGGGCTCGGTGGAGCCAGAGGTTCAGCCAGTAATTTCTTTGGAATCCCAGGGAGAGACTTTAGTACTGCAAGATGTGACCTCTCAGGAGGTAGGCCAGGCGGAAGGGGCTTCTCAGGTAGCTGTTCTTCCCTCCCTTCCTAAGGTGGTTAGGCCCTCCCCTGCTGTTTCCAAGGCTTCTCCCAGGGGAAGGCCAGGTTTTGTTTCAGGTGTTACCCCTAGTTCTTCAGGGTCTGTACCTAAGAAGCATATGCTTAAGATGGCAGAAGATTTGATTACAATGATTAGAGGTTCTATGCCCCCTCCTGATAAGCGGCCTAGGGTGGAACCTGAGCTTGGGAGTTTTGAGCAGTGTTCGGATGCTTCGGAGTCTTCGGCTGAAGACTTGCAGGAGTATTCCCCTTACTCTGATTCTGATGTAGATGATTCTACTCCTTCTGCTTCTCCCCCTGAGGATTTTTCATTTTCAGAGACTCTTCATTCCATGAGGGAGCATTTTAAATGGGAAGGTCAGGATTTCTCTGATTCCAGGAAAAGGCTTAGGGAATTTTTGTTTCTACTCCAGCATAGGCCTTTAGCTATACCTCCTGTTCTGGATGTGGTGGAGGATGTTTTTGCAGAGGCTTCTCTGAACCCTGATTCTTTGCCTCCTGCTCCAGTAAAACCGGATAGATATTATAGGGTGCCTGAAGCTCATAAGTATCTTTTAAGAGTCCTAGGGCAGACCCAGAAACTGTTTCACAGGGGCCTAAAGGTGTTAAGGCTTCTGTTGTTAAAAATCCTGTTCCTCCAGATAAAGAGGCAAGGGCTTTGGATAGATGGGGAAAGAAAGTGTATACTTCTTCCACTTTGGCAATGAGAGCTTTGAATTGCCAGTTTCATATGTTGAAATACCAAAATTATCTCCTTTCACAATTAAAGTCTAAGGTAGATGCTTTGGCGGAAGGTATTGAGTGTAAGGAGTTGCAGGATTTAGTTCATGTTTCTGAACAGGTGGGTAAGCATTCTTTGCAATGTGGTTTTGATGCTGTGCAGGCCTCTTCGAGGGTGGCTGCCACTGGTTCGGTTCTTCGCAGGCACGCCTGGCTGAGGGATCAGAATTTAGCTGAGCATGTGAAGACAAGGATTTTAGATGCTCCTTTACAATCTGATGTGTTGTTTGGTTCGCCTGTGGAAGCAGTTCTAAAGAAAATGGAAGACAAGGCTAAGTCTATGCAGACTGTTAAAGATTTTTTGCAGGTTCAGCCTCCAAGTTTAGTAGAAATTGGCCTACCAAGGGGTGGACATATCCTGCTTATGATTCCCAGTCTAGGGGTAGGTCTAGACGTGGTAGGGGCAGAGCTCAAGGTTCTTTTAGGCCTAGAACAGGGAGTTCACCTGCTCAGTCTTCTGGTGAGGGCAGGGGTCAGTCCTTTCGTAAACAGACCCAATGACCTGCCTTTTCAGCTGCCAGACTCTTCTCGTCTGGCAGCACCTTTGGGAGGAAGGTTGGCACTTTTCAAAGAAAACTGGAGTTTAATTACCCAAGACAGATGGGTATTGGATATCATTCACCACGGTTACAGGTTTTATTTCCATACCTTGCCTCCTTTCAAAGGCATGCCAGACATTCCTCCTCAACAAAGGAAAGAGGCTCACAAGCAAATTTCTCTGTTACTCCAAATAGGGGCCATTCAGCCGGTTCCTGTGCCAGAAAGGGGCCTAGGATTTTATTCTCGCCTGTTCCTAGTACCAAAAAGGGGAACACGTGGAGACCAATTTTGGATCTATCTATCCTCAACACTTATCTGGACATTCCCAAGTTCAAAATGTTGACGTTACAACAGCTTTTACCTCTGCTGGGCAAAGATCACTGGATGGTAACTTTGGATCTCAAGGAAGCTTACCTTCATGTTCCTATCAGACTAATTTGCAGAAAATATCTGCGTTTTCGAG
This sequence comes from Protopterus annectens, assembly GCF_019279795.1. Taxonomy (NCBI): domain Eukaryota; kingdom Metazoa; phylum Chordata; order Ceratodontiformes; family Protopteridae; genus Protopterus; species Protopterus annectens. Next base: position 980,551,884 of record NC_056745.1, read on the forward strand.
CTGGGAATTCTCATTATCAGTTCTCTGCATTGCCCTTTGGCTTATCTACTGCGCCCAGAGTATTCACAAAGGTTCTGGCTCCAGTGATAGCTTTCTTCAGGCTAAAAGGAATACATATCTATCCTTATTTGGACAATTGCCTGATTCTGGCTCAAGGAAGGGACGTTCTTCTTCAGCATTTGGAATATGTGATAGCAGTGCTAAGATGCCTAGGGTATTCTGTGAACGAAATAAAGTCCAGTCTAGTACCCTCTCAAGACATGTGCTTTCTGGGTGTGAGACTGAATACAGCAACCCAGATGGCCTTTTTAACCCCGGACAAACAAAAGAATCTTTCTCTTTACTTCCATCAACTTTCTCATCAGTCCGGGCTGACTGCAAGGACAGTCCTTCAAGCCTTAGGGTTCATGGCATCTTGTATTCTGGTGCTTCCCAATGCCAAACTGCATATGAGGAAGCTGCAATGGTATCTCAAAAATGTATGGACACAGCACTGCCAGGATTTGGACACTGTCATTCAAATAATTCCTTGCATTCAGAAGGAATTTTTGTGGTGGGCTCAGGAATGTCACCTAAACAAGGGACTCTCTGTGACCCGGCCAGAGGCGAGTCAGATTCTAACGACAGATGCCTCAGACACAGCTTGGGGAGCTCATCTGAATGGAAAGTGGATACAAGACAAGTGGCCTGCCAGACTGCAGCAACAACATATCAATATGAAGGAGATGTTAGCAGTCCAGTTTGCATTACTGGCTTTCAAGGATTTACTTCTTCCAGGGCAGGTGTTGATTCTAACAGACAACACAACTGTCATGTGGTACATCAACAAACAAGGGGAACACATTCTTATCCTCTATGCAGGCAAGCAATGATTTTGTGGGAGACTGCGTTAAGCTTGCAACTGAATCTTCAAGCAAGGTTTCTGCCAGGAGCACAGAACTCCTTAGCAGATGTGTTAAGCAGGCAAATCATGGATCCCCACGAGTGGAAACTGGATCTTCATGTATTTCAGACATTGACAGTGTCATGGGGAACTCCAGACATAGATCTGTTCGCTTCTCCACTAAACCACCAGCTGCCAAAGTTTTGCACTAAAAGGTTTCATCACACAGCCTGGAAAGTGGATGCTCTTTCTTTCAGTTGGAAAAATCTTCATGTGTATGCCTTTCCACCTCTGCCTCTCCTCCCAAAGGTACTTCTAAAGGTCAGACAAGACAAGCCAAGGATGATTTTAATAGCTCCAGATTGGCCTCGGCAGCACTGGTACCCATTGCTGAGGAGTCTGGTAAGGAAGCCTCCATGGCCCTTACCTTTGATTCCACACCTATTGTCCCAGAAGGACGGGCATCTACTCAATGTCAAGCTTCACTCTCTTCATCTAACAGCCTGGCATATTCTGTTTTGAACCATAGCAGGTCTCAGCTTCCTCAACGAGTTTTGAATGTGATTATGGAAGCCAGAAGATCTAGTACAAGGAAAGTGTACGCAGGAAAATGGAAGAGATTTTCATTTTGGAGTGCAGCAAAGGATTTGGATGTTTCTGAGCCAAATTTGAGTGTGGCTCTTCAATATCTTACTGAGTTATTGGACAAAGGTTTGTCTTTCTCTTCCATTAAGATTCATGCTGCAGCAATTTCAGCTCACTATGATTGTGACCCACCATTGTTTTCTCATCCTTTGTTCAAGCAATTTCTTAGAGGGGCAAAGAATATCGACCCCACGTAGAGCTCCTACTCCTGCTTGGGACCTCAATTTTGTGTTGGAGAAACTCACTCTACAACCTTTTGAGCCTGCAGCTACTGCTGAATTGAAATATTTGTCATGGAAGACTGCTTTTTGTTAGCCATTACCTCTGCAAGAAGGGTGTCTGAATTGCAGGCCCTTATGGCGGTTGAGCCTTTCCTGATTTTTCATAAGGATAGGGTATCTTTACGTACTAATCCTTCCTTTATGCCTAAAGTGGTTTCTAGTGTGGCTTTAAACCAAACTATTCATTTGCCTACCTTTTATGCAAATCCCCAAAATAAGGGGAAAAGATTTTGCACACTTTAGATGTACACAGGCAATTACGTTATTATTTAAGCAGGACTAAGGATTTTAGGCAGTCTCAGCAGTTGTTTGTTTCATTTGCTTTGAGTTCTCAGGGTAATCCTGTGTCAAAACAAACTATTTCTAAGTGGATTGGGTTTTGCATTACTTTCTGTTACTCCCATCATGGCAAGGAGATTCCAGCTGGGATTAGGCCTCATTCCACTAGGGCTACTGCCACTTCAACAGCATTTCTAAGGGGGGTGGCAACTAAGGATATTTTGGAGGCTGCTACTTGGAGTTCGGTGCATACTTTCTCTAAGCATTACCACCTTCCTCTCTACTCTAAATCTAGGGCTGGTTTTGCCACTGCTATTTTACAGGGCATGTTGTCAGCTCCTGCTTCTTTGTGATTTGCCATCCTCCCTTACCTCTGCTTTGGGATTCTACCCAAGTGTCAGGACTGCAGCAATGTGAGATGAAGAACATAGTACAGTTTTGTACCTACCATAAATGTAGATGTTCAAGATCCACATTGCTGCAGTCCAATTTACCCTCCCTCCTTCCCCTCTATGTTTAGGGGTGGTTGTGTGGGTGGGATTGTACCTTTCTGACTTTGTATATATTGTACATATATTTGGTACAGGGGTGTTTGGTGTGTTGTTGTTTTTGGTTTGGCCTTATCTTTTTAGGGTCTTCTGACATCTGGGGCAAGAAAAGACTGAGGAAATGACGTCGGTCATGCGCATTTGTACCCTGACGTCCTGACGTCAGACTAATGCGCCTTGACCGACGTCAGCCTTATACTTTGGTATTCGGGCCGAATGGGACAGCGGACTACCCAAGTGTCAGGACTGCAGCAATGTGGATCTTCGAACATCTACATTTATGGTAGGTACAAAACTGTACTTTATCCAATGCCCAATTAATACTCAACCCAAAAAAAACTAAACTACTCATCTTCCAACCCACCAAACATACTCAAAACAACTCTCACTTTAACATCACAGCAAAAGACAACACCACTATAAACCCAATTGAACACACCAAATTGCTTGGAGTGGAAATAGACAATAAACTAAAATTTGACATTCACATATCCATGACCATAAAAAAAGTCCACAAAAAACTAGGAGCATTATACAGAAATAAACAATTTCTCACCAAAGCAGCAAAGATTTCAATAGCAAATTTCCACCTTATCTCCACCCTACTTTATGCCTCTCCACTGTCTCTCACTTGCTGAACTGGGCTGGCTTGAACTCCCTCACCTCCTTCAGTGGTATTAACTCTCACTCGCCCACAAACTAGTAAACCATCCACTAAATGTCCCATCCCTCCAGAATCTACTCCAATCCTATCGCACCACCAGACCACTAAGATCCAGCAACAAAAATCACTTGCAGATCACTAAAGCCAATAACTCTGCTGGTGAAGCACTATTCTCTTGCACCATAGCCAAATTATGGAACTCACTCCCACCCACAATTACCTCCGTACCATCATGCACCTACTTCAAAACCTTACTAAAAGCGCACCTAAAAACATGCTGGCTATGCCCTTGCAACTCCCACTCTAATATCATCCACCCCATCCAACTACTACCTTTCTTTCCACTCCACTAACTACCTTGATTATAGCAAGCTCAGATGCTCATAAGCCTAGTACTTATTATACAGCAGGAACTTCTCATTGTTACATTTGTTAATGCCTGTTATGGACTTCACAGATAAAGATTCTAGTTGTCTACTGATGTACTATGTTCTTCATCTGTAAATATGTTGTAAGAAATTTCTATGTTAAATTGTTAATCGCTATGTAATCCAATGTAACTACTGTTTGTTTTTCTCCCCGGGCCTCCGCTGAAAATGGACCCACATCCAGTCGGACACTCCCGGTCAACAAATTTAAATAAATAAATAAATAAATAAATAAAATTGTAAATCACTGAAGATTGTTCAGTCAGTAAAGCCATATATTTGAATTTCATACTACTACTTATTTAGAAAATGTTAGTACAAAACTGGTCTGTGAACTTTTTTAAGCAAGTTAGAAAAATATTTTAAAATTGTCTCTTTGCCATGTCATGATTTTTGACTTTTTCCAGAATTCTATAGTAAAGAAATTGAGAGGTACAGGATAAAAGGTGCCCACTTGGAAAGCACTTCAGAGTGCATGTAGTAAAGCAACAACAGTCTCCACTGTGTGCTTTAAGAATGTCTCCACTGCAGTCATGCACACCTTGTGTATTTGATTTTATTGAACACCTTCATCGGACATTTTTGTTCAGATCCTGGCTCCAGGAGTCAGGCTTCCTTTGGTGTGACCACTTCAAGATTTATCCTTCTGAACCATTGGCAGCAAGTTTTCTTTTTTCCTTCCACCCTTGCAATTACTGTTCAGGATTCAGTTCAAGCATTGGGCTACTCAAGGAGCTACAGCTTAGATAAAACAGATATTTTCTTATCATAATAATTTATCTAGAAGAGGGCCCTCCTTGAATGACCAGGATTACCCTCCTTTCCTTCCTGTCAGGTTGGATGGCCCATCTTTCCGGCCCTGGTTATTTGAGTTTCATTTAAGTCTGGGAGGGAAGTATATGCATGTCTGTTTCCTGTTAACAGTGTAGGGGAACACATCTTCATTGTTATATTTGATTTCAAGGACATTTCCTGGTGATAATAGGAAGCAATCTGTAAGGCTCTGGGGTTAGGTTTAAGTATGTGGTTAGACCAAACAAATGAGAGCAAGGTCATTCATAAATAAAGGTCCTTCGTGGGTCCTATGGTTGGGATCATTCTTTCTACCAGTGTCCAGAAAGTCTTTTGGAAGATACCCTGCTTGGGGGTATGCATGTTAGGTGCTGACTAACATTGTGATGACACACCCTGCCAGACATAACTGAAACCTGGGTTCAAATTTTTACTTTGGCAAACCAGTGAAACATTCTTAGATTTCCTTTACTTGATCTTTCTATTAAAAGTTGACATTCTAATTTCTACCTCTTCAGAAAGTTTTTCTAAAGTAAGGAAATTATCAGTTTATATGCAGTCCCTGTTTACTGCTGCAGCAAATCGGTCACATCATTTTACATTTTTTTACCTTCTGTTTAGGAGGCCAACAAAACAAATTGCCTTACTTCTGTACTTCACTGTTGTATATTTACCTATTTTTAACTGCTGCCTTGAAAACTAGAAAAAAATAATTAAAAACCTTGGTAGCAGTATGTTTTTATCCGCATGGCAGTTCTTAGACTTGTGTAAATGTGGTTTGGGTGTTTTTCATATTATAATAAGGTATGGTCATAATTTTTAGGATTCAATATAGAGCAATGATTCAGTTCATTGAAAAGGAGTACTTCCTCTTTATGCAGCAGTTTCAGGTAAAATGACTATTGTTTATGGCCACCATTGTGGTTCCTGGGAGCTGTGAACTTTGTTTTCATAACAAAAATTTAAAGTTGGCCAAGGCTGTGATAACTAAAGCTCTAATAACTATCCACTTGTATGTGCAAGCAGGTGAGGTTAGTATTTGTTTGTTACTATTAGGCATGCCAGTTTTAGCAACTGCTTTAATATTTTTGTTCCTTGGAAAGGAAAGTCAAAACTGCCACTTTGCTCTAAGTTATCAAACTATGTTGATATGAGAAAAAATTTACTTGTTTTCTGTCCTGCATGTCATCACTTGTTTTAGGCCATATTGTTTCATTTTTTAGTTTCTCAGATTTGTAAAATGTATGTTTGCTGGTCGTATGATGAGTACTTTTGGTTCTGTTGTTCTAGACAAAACTAGTGTTACAGAATCAAAGGTCCAAGAAGAAAAAATTCAAGCTTCTTGAAATGTTTTGACTGGGGTTGAATTTAGTCCTGGCATGATATCTTATGTATGCTGTATTACATATAGAGTAGGACCTTCAGTATTGCTCTAGACTTTAGTGAGAGTTGCACTGTGCTGTCATTTTTACTTGGATTGTGGATGTGCTCTGACATACAAAGACACAGATGGGAGGTCTGTGGTACAGGCAACCTACCACTGTGATATCCTGTTCTCCTTTGCATACCATGTTCTTTCTGTGTCCCATGCATCCTCAGTCCTCACTGAAGACTTTTAACTGTACCGCATGACTTAACATAATATTATTATGTCAGTTATTACATTCCAGGACGCTACCATCTTCTCTTTTAAGTAATATTTTAACTCCGTGTTGAAGTTCTCTTTTCCCAGCTGTTGCCAATATTTTCTCCTTCCCCTTTCTGTCTTACATCATCAGCACTGGCTGTTCCACTTGTCACTTAATAGTGCAATGCATTAGTATTATGTCTGTCTTCCAGCTCTGCCATCAGATGTTCACATTTATAGCAGTATGGGCCTCCCAAAGCATCCCCCCACTCACATACCTTCTGTTGCCTAATTTTCCTTTATCTGTTTGCCTCCAGAATTAAGGCACAGTTATTCAGAAGCTGTCTTTTCCATGTACTGTACAATGATAAGTTCATTTTATTGTTTTTGCAATTTGCTTTGTATGATATGCACTCTACAGTCATGTCTTTCAGCACCACCCTGTTATACAGTATGATTCAGCTTATCAGTGACTATCATCCCCAGATTTCACTTCAGAGATCCTCTTCAGTGTAGATCCATGTTGAGTTTCACTTACATATATAACCCTTATGCACCTGTTTATCCCATTATCATTTCTACCCCTCATGCAGTTTGGATTTTTTTCCCTAAGAACTGTAAATTTTGTGTTTGTTCTTTGAATTTTTTTTCCATGCAGGATTGGTTCTGTGGTTCCCCTTCCTGAACCTAGTTAACCCATTTGTTCCTATATCCTCATCCCATTCTTTTTCTCATGGTGGCGAGAGTTGGGTGTTAGGGAGCAGAACAGTCTGCATATCCTACAGACTGTCCTATCCCTACCACCTTTGCAGCCTTTGAGCTCTGCTATAGCTGCTTTTGGAAGTGCATGCATGCTTTTGTGCATGTGCAATCTCACAACTAAGCAGTATATTTGCAAGGCATGGTAGACTGTTCATGCTGTGGCAGTACACCTGCATTCCTTCCCCCAGGATGACTGAGCATAGAAGCACCCCCCTCTTTCTCCAGGATTTGTGCCACTAGTTATACATGAGTTGTCTAGGATGCAGTCAAGTCTTTATTCCAGTGTGCCACAGGGCCTACATACAGTTTCAAATCTTGATTCCCGAAAGTACCTTGTGAGACATTTTCCTGAGTTGATGCCTTCCGTGTGTTTATGTGGCTACCAGGTCATTAGCTGTGGCCCAAATTGTTACTTCCTAGAGGAGTGTACATTGTAACTGAGTGCCACGTATGCCATTGCTTTAATCTAGCCACCCAAAGACATAAGAATGACTAGCCTGACCTTGCCTCACCACTTGTCAGATGGCAACTGGAGAATAGCTTTAACAGGAATCATCAACAGGGTCATTTTCACTTTCTTGAGCAACAATCAGAGTATAGGGGAAGTTAAGAGATCAGGTGGTTAAGTATCAACCAGAGCTTCCCTCACATCTGCCCCATCTCTTCATTTGCTGTGTATTGTCCTTGGGCTGCATATGCACTGACAACTGATGACAATGAAAGTGAAGGGATAGGTGCCTCTGGGCAACAGTTTGTGGAGTGACTAAACTCAGGATTCCAGCTCTGAAAAGCCCAACATTTGGAGCAACATCTCAACTAGTCTACATGCATGAACTGATCTTGTAAACCCCCCACCAAGAGGCTCTTTGGTTGAATATTGTGCCTTACCCCCCTCCCCCACTGAAGCTCGCCTACTGGTTAGAGTTGGGGAAACATCTGCAGTTCCACCCACACTTCATGAGCTCATGTATGCTCGGGTCCCTATTAATTTGACAAAACTTTAGCTTGTCGAACTACAGAAGATCGACAGCTAAACTTCGAAACGTCCAAACCCCGAACGATCAGCTAAACAAATTTTTCCCAGGGAAAGAATTTGCTTGTCTGTTACACAAAACAAAAACCTTTCAACCTGAATTATATGCCCCCCCCCCCCAACTAAATATACTAACTCTGAGATCGCTCCACATCGGGGAAAGGGCAAAATCCCTTAACGGCCAAGTGAATTCTTTCCCTGAGAAAAAATTTGCTTAGCTGCCCATTCTCGGTTTGGCTCTATCGATCTTTAGTTGTCAAACTTTTGTAGTTTTGTAGTAGCTAAAGCTTCGTCAAATTAATAGGGACCCATATGCTCCAGTGATATTGGACATTTAAACATTGTTTTAAGAAACACTGATGCCAGTACAGGGCCTTTTAGAGGCCAGCCATAACTCAGCATCTCCTCCTCTGTGTGGTTCACCTCATATTGCGCACCCTTTGCCTGACAGCTAGCACTCACCTCTATTTCTTTCCTTGTCATTTATATCAATGAGCTCGGGTTACTTACTGGTGCATCTGAAAGTAGGAGAGGGTCTTCTCCTGTTAGGAGTCCCTGTGGAAGGAATGTGGTATGAATGAGGTCTGTGCTTCAGAGAAAGAAAAGGCTAAAGAAACATGTCATTCATATAATTTTCCCCTGTGTGACCAGTCCTTTGTGAGATGCAAAAGTTTGAGGTCTTCTGCAGAGTTACTTGCAGCATCTCTGCTTTATGCCCCAAAAAGCATAAAGCCCCCTTTGGAATCTGCCTTCAAGGATTTCATTTTCACAGTCTGGAAGCATCCAGATTCTGCTTTGAAACCCTTACAAAGCTGATGCCTTTTGTACCTCCTGGTGGAGCTAAATAACACCCTGACTGAGCATTGTAGAGTAGCCTGCTCTGTAACTGTTGTGGTCTAGCATGTATTTTACTTACCCATTGAGGTTTGGACAAAGATTTGAGGCTTGACATCTTCCTGCTTAGATTAGAAAACAAGGCCTTTATGTAGTATTCAAGTTAAATATATTTAAGTGTGTAAAACTCAGAACTGTAAAAAAAAATACAAAATAAGCTACTAAAGTTGGAAGACAACACATTAGAGAATATGAAATCAAAACATGGTGTAGATGTGTTGTTTGCAGAGCCACTTGGAGTTGTCCTTCTTGCTGAATCATACTGGTAACAGGAATTACTTCACAAAAGGCAGTGTAGGAGTTCAGTGAGATGTAAACAAGGTTTCTGGTAGAGGATGATGCACATTAGTAGGCAACAATAAACAAGCCACCATGCAAAACAAGGAAACTGGAAAGAAAATAATGCCTCAACATGGAAATTCTCATTTGTCATGCAGATTTACAACAATAAGGACATCTGTACCACTGTCTTTATGATAGCAAGAAGCCTGAGTCTAAAAGAGCTGAGCATATTGCTCCGCGTTCTGGAAAACAGTACATTCTCTACAAGACTTGTGCTCACCTTCCAGCTTTGTGTACTCCTTGGAGTAATCAGTACAAGATCAGATAATAAAACTGCACCCTTTCTCTGCTGTTTGATGACTAGAAAGAGAGGCATCATGTACCAGCATGTTGGAATAGGGTGAAAGTAGCAACGTGGCTACTGGATTGTCAGTAGCATCCACACATCTGTCCTGTGATTTTGAAACGGCAGCCACATGGTGAACACAAAAGACCTTTCCAAAACTGATATCAAAAGATGTCTTATGTCACCATAGACAGATCATATGGTGCCTCTGGTAGCATACCCATTTGTGCAAGTGTATGGTACAGAAACCAGCTCGGGCATGAAAATCAGGAAGTTGATTGGGTTGGCTTCACTTCCACTGTATACAGTCTCAACATTTGGTGAGCTCTGCAAGGTACTGCCAAAGGTGCCAGGGAAGTGGTCACCACCTTGGGTGCACACTATGTAACGGAAGGCTGAAAATGTACAAGTCCTGAACAGGAGACGTGAAAAGGCTTCCACCATCTTACCCACATTGATTCTGGATAATGTATGATTTGAATTCCATGTGAATGCCAAAGTCTCAAAATTACATGGAAGCACACCGAAGATGGCTGTGCGCCCTTCATAGCAGACGCAGTATGATCTCATCAAATTAGGGGCATATTTTAGATGGAACAAAACTGTATCAATTCTAATAGAGATGCTTTATTCTTATGTATCCCTGCCATGCTGAAACACCATGGTACAGTATCAAGGGAGCATTTCCCATGGGGCACTTTGTAATCCAAAAAGGAGTATAATAGTATGCTAAATTACATATGAACCACAGATCACAATTATGAATTGTAGTGGCATGTAGTTGTCAAGCACCTAAATCACAGTCATTTTTCTTTTCTTAGCCCTAATGTCCCCACACATGCCCATTAAACAGTTCAGGAGGATGTAATGTGTGTAGTGTGGTTCTGCATTTCAGTGTGTCACTTAAGTCTAAAAATTACTCCACTTCCTTGGAGGAGCACATTGCATATTTTTCTCTGGTCTCAACTTAGGTCCAGTGCAGTTTGTATGCTCCTGGACATGCACCCCCCCAGGAGAGGCATGCAAGCATGGTCCCCTAACTCTTTTTTCCTTCCCCTGCCAGCTCCATCATGTGTCTGACACATTGCTTGAACTTGGGTCACCTACGTTATTATGTCAGGGATTTATATGTGTGTGCCAAAAGTGCTTGCACAAGCAAGTGCTATTTAAAATGAAGTATTTGCATTTGCATGTATGGTTCTGTTTAAACCCAAACTTGTATCAGATGAGTTTAGGATTTGTAACTGACAATGTTATACCTAACTAGAGATGATACATAGTAAAATTCAGCATTTACTTTTTTGGTGAGGGGGGGGAATCAGGCCATTATTTTATGTGAAATTGAGACATGGTTGTACTTTAGCATTATGTGTATTATCAATAAAGGGCCTTCATTGCCGGGTGTTGGGACATGTTAGAGATGTGTGAATAAGATCCAGTGTAGTTTTGTGAGGAACATGAACATCCTTTTGCTGAATGTGATCGTACAACTCTTGCAGGAAAATTGAGATTTGATAGTAATAGAATTTTGTAAGCATCCTGGGAACACACAAACGAATAGTGACTTGAACATTTTGTTGCTTTAAAGAAAGGTAGAGAAATGTTATAAAACATTATGATACATAATTGAAGATCCAAGAGCAGGAAAATTAAAACAGAAGTTCAGTGGCTTCATTATGAAGGCAAAAATAAATTTGGGAATGAAATTCAGGAAAATCAAGAAGAAATGAGAGAGTTTATTTTGGAGTAAGGCAAGTACTAGATGAAGGTAAAGGTACAGAAAGATTTAACACGTATATATTTATATCTAAAATAAGACTTGAATTTTTTTTATTTTCATTTTACCAGTGACAGTAGGTGAGACAGCATAATCAGATTAAGGAATGCATAGACCATAAAGTTTCAGCATTGTTTTGTAAGAAATGAGTGTCGAAAGGAGTAGCAGGCTCAACTAGCACCCTGTGTCAGTCCGACAAACTAGCACTTCACCCCCTCAGCTCTTCAAGTGAAGAGAAAAAAAAAAGTCTTCGGACCTTCACATTGCCATAGGAAGCTGACTGGCTTCCTACAGTAATGCAGCTAGTCACACCCCACCATATCCACCTCATCCCCAGCTCTTCAAGTGATGAGCAAAAAAAAAACAAATTAGTGCTATTCTATACCTGCATAATGGTTTAGCAAAAAAAAAAAAAAAGGTGAGGTGCAAGCCGGTCTCTCACTTGTGCCCCCTAAACTTGTGCCAAGGGAAATTCCACCCTTCACCCCACCCTTGCTATGCTACTGTGAGTGTCTACAATGAATGTAGTAATGGAGAGAATAGGAAAGGTGAGAAACACCAGCTTTGCAGTATTCGATGGTATTCCTTCTGAGTTCTTTTAGGCACTCATCAATGAAGCCTGTTTTGTGCAAGACATTTCAGATGTATGAAAAAGTAGGTAGAACTAATTTAAATGAGGCTGAGTAACCTTTTAACCCTAAAAAGTAGTGTTGAAGTTCATAAACTGGAGGAATATTAATGTTTTAGATGCTATTTTTTTGCTACTGTTTTAGTGGAAATGATGCAGTCTAATACTCTAATCTGAATGAAATATTTCTTTTAATTTAGTTATTTTGAAGAATTGTTTTAAGCTGGATACATATAAGCAAGTTGATATAATGTCGCTCTGGATCAGGTTAATGTGTTTTATTAAAAAAAGATGTGTGGACGTTACATAGAGAGGAATTCTGGATTTTATATTTTGTGTATGCAGTGTGGAGTTAGGGTAGTAGTTAATGGAGCATTGTTTGAAGAAACAGAGATAAGTGGGTTTAACGCAGGTTTCTTTATGAACTCTGTCAAACTTATAATTTATGTATTACATTTTTGGTTGGAATTAAAAGAAAGTAAGAGTATTGCGGGATTTTGGTTCAAAAAAGTGAAATGATCAAGCTTTGTTTTAATGCAGATGTTTGTAGTATTTTTGTAAAAGATCATGCTTCTGTTTTAAGTATGGAAGGTTACTGAAAGTGTTAGAGAGGCTAAGTCTGAAGTTAACATTGTAAAAACTGAGATTATTTTTATGAACATTGAAAGAATTGAGAATGCATGCAAAAATGTAGAAGGCAGGATTAATACTTGTTATTTTTGCTGACAGTGATATGGAAAAGTAGAAGTGGGAGCATGTGTGTGAAGTTTCAGGAAATATTAAATAGATGGATAAAGGTATGGCTAAAGCATGAGAGGTTACATCTTTAAAAACCTTTCATATGGGTTTGCCTATTAACTGCTTGTGTGTTTTGCTTATGTTTACTTGTGCTGTCAGCAAGAATAACTTTATTTAGTGTTCTGAACTGAATCCTATAAAAAAGGGAGGTAAAATGGAGAGAGAATTTACTGCGTATCACATAATGGAAGCATGTTGCAGTGTATGTATTTGTGTACGTATGTAGGTACATACTGCACACACACACACACACACACACACACACTGAATAGAGTGCATTGTGTGTTACTTATTTGATCTCGTATGGAACAAATGCAATGAGATAATAAGCAACTGTGTGAGAATGGAAATGGATAGCAATGTGTTAAGTATATTCAAAATAGAGCATATTACATCTACAGTGACTTTTGAGGGAGCTGCAAAAAGCTTTATTATATGGTAAGACATTAAAAAGAGTATAATGTGAATAAACTGAGTAATTTAAACCAGAGAGAGAGCTAAGAATATTAAATTCAGAGAGAATTTCAGTACCAAAATTGCATTGTATAGGGTTATTTGCATTTGAAAGATGGCATACCTTTGATCATCACAAGCATATAAAGTGAAAGAAATTTTGTTATTAAAAGAAGTATACATTAATACTCCATTAAGCTGCTAACAGTTGAATTACAATTTGAGTAAAAGAAACCTGTTTTGGGGAAAATTGAAATTTGGGGGAGAGAAGTAGGTTGTACCTTCTTTTTTTTTTTTTTTTTTGTTGAAGACTTAAAGAACCTTAAATACAGGTAGTACATGGAAAGTTTCTCAAGGGGGTTGGGTACTATTCTTTAGCAGCTAAGCTTACATGACTAAGTTAGAGAAATGTTCTATTAATATCAGAAATGTATAAATAGAGATGAAGCAGTAAATTAAAATCAAAAGTGCAGTATGAAGAAGAAAAGGAGACAAAATGCAGTATAATAAATGAAAAAAACGTAGGTACACTTTGATGGATATCTGATTTCACCTAATTTACTGTACTTTTATCAGAATTCATTAACAGGCATTCTGCAAAATAGCCTGGAGTATGCTGTATAAATATTACTTTTAAATCAATTCTTAAATATGCAGTGGAAAAAGATAAAAAATTTGATTGACAATAAACCCTTCAGTGCAGATGGAGTCAGAGATGTCAGAAATATGCAGCAGTAGTTGCTTATTGACTTAGCGTGTCATTTAAGAAAAGCATTTTAAAACTTTTTTTTTGTGAATTAGCTCTAGTTTAGTCTATAATAAATAATCTGAAGTAGTTAACTTCATTTTGGTCATCAACCTGTGGGCTTCGGATCCGGACTGGATCCAAGATGGCAGTTTCACCGGAATCATATCCGAGCTCCAAGCTCCAGCCCTTACCCATAACACCACTGCATCTCCTTCCTTCCCTCAGATCTCGTTTGCCATGACTTCGCCTACAACGTGATCCCTTCAGCTTCAGGCTGGTAGGACAGTTTTCGGGGTATTTTTTTGTGTTTGTGTAGAGTTTTTTTCGGGTATTCTTTGTCCCTTTATCCTTACCTCCCCTTCATGTTCTTCATTAGATTAAAAAAAAAAAAAAAAAAGTAGAGTTTTTGCTAGTGTAGTTAGTGCAGGCCTTCTTTCCCTTTCCCGCTTCGTGTTTGAGTTTGTGTGTGAGAATTTGGGTTGGGTTATCAGCCTTTGGTACCTTGTACCTATTACGCATGAGTATGGCAGATCAACAAAAAATTATCTTTAGAAAATGCACAGTGTGTGGCCATAAGCTGTCACCTGCGGATGGCCACACACTGTGTGTTGTTTGTTTAGGAGCAGCTCACTTGTCCACCGACTGCTCCATATGTGCGGGGTTTAATCCCAGGGCTCTGAAAGACCACAGGACCAAGTTGATTTTAAAAGGGCTTCTTCCCTCTACGGAGGCGGCCACCTCCTCATCTTCTGTTGCGAATGGGTCTGCTGCGGCCACTGCTGTGACCGCTTCTACAACAACTATTGTGTCCTCCCCCTCCCAGGCTGGGACTCACCATCCTGACCATAGACCTGGAGAAAGGGAGTCTAGGAAAGACAGACATAAAGAGAGAGAGAGAGAGAAAAGGGAAGGAAGAGATCCCCGGAATGCTTGGATCCGGTGAGTCCTCCTTCCAGGATACCTGCCATTACCAGGCTGACCTCCTCTTTGCTCCGTTCTCAGAAGTTCTCCCCAGAGCCGGAGGAGGTTCGGCCTCCATTCACCGTCCTTCCTGGCTGGCATCGGTGGCTTCTGCAGGGTCGACTAGGAGTTTATCAGAAGCCGACATGGACAGGATGACGCTAAGATTTATTCGCACCCAGCTTCATATGAGGGGGTCTTGCTGGCACCCTCTCTCTCTGTAGGGGGGAGCTCACTACCATTGTTTTCCCAGATTTCTTCTTCTCCGAGCCGTCCTCCAGTATCAGAGTCACTGAATCAGAGAGGTTCCGGAGTCGGGGGTCAGCACCAGTGGTACCGTCTCCCTCGACGCCTGCAGTTACCTTGAGTGTGTCAGGTCTGACCTGGTAGGATCCGAACTCTCAGAGATGTAGCCTGGGCTTTGGATCCGAGGGGTTGGGTTTTTCTCCTTCGGCTCCGACTTTGTCGAGTCACGGCCTACCCTTCGGGTTCTCGGCACCTTTGGGGTCGGCTTCTATCCCTGTGTTGAATCCAGGGAGAGTGTCCTCTCAGTGGCTCGGGAAGCTGTCTCCCCCTCAGCATTTGGCTTGGAGGAGAGGGTTGTGTCTAATGGATCAAGGCTCCTGACCATCTCCTCGGAGTCCGCCCCGACCGCCTCTCTTTTGGGTGCATCTTCTGCCATCCTGCCCATACAGAGACAGCCCATGCTCAACATGTCCCAGACTGTTTCCCTCAAAGAACCACAAGCTGTTAGTGAGTCCTCTCCAGAGAGTCCCACCAAAGAGGTTCCTTACAAATGCGAGTGCAAGAGGTGGCACCTGGACTCCCCTGAGTCCCTCATGGAGGATACCAATTTGGAGGAAGGGGAAGGCTCCTCCAGATCACCCCCCCCCCCCGAGGATGTCTCCAAAGGAGACATCATGGAGATCCTGCGCCAGCGGGGGGTTGGTCCGCCCCCAAGCCTTCCTCGGATGAGTCGGTGTTTCTGGAGGCATTCGACACAGGCCCATCTACTTCTTGGGTGTCCACCCCTGTGGACCCCCTGGTGGAACTCATTACTACCAGGGCATGAAAAGAGCCAGATACTGTGGAGCCAATTCCAAAACATCCAAATAAAATTTTGAGCCCCCCCCCCAGTAGATAAGCTGGAACAAGGGTTCCCCTGTAGATGTCATGGTGGTAGCGGCTGCCACAAAGAGGGAACTAGCTCAGGAGAGTTCTACAGTTCATCCTCTGGACCGAAAGTCTAGGATGATGGACCGTCTGGGAAAGCAGACTTGTGGTTCAGCCACCTTTTGTATAAGGTCGCTGAATTATATGGCCAACGCCACCAGACTTCAGCGTGACCTTATAAAAGAGTACACTGGGTCTCCCTCCAGAGTCCATGTCGCCAGAGGATAAACGCACATTCTCTACGCGAATGGCTATTTTGAAAGCGGTTATCAACACGTCCATGCGCCTCCTTTCTCATGCCACTGAAGTAGCGGCACGGGTGGACGGGTCCGGTGTTGCCATGAGATGACCCACGTGGCTCCAGCTATGTAATTTCACAGAACCCTTCAAGGCATCTTTTGCGAATGCTCCTTATGATGGCTCTTTCTTGTTTGGGAAGACGGTTCGGGACACACTTGTCCAGAGTGAGAAGGATGGGAAGACAATGTCTGCCGCCAGGATCCGCTTCTCTAACCCTCAAAGATCCTTTTCCAGGAATCAGTGAGGGCAAAAGAAGATGTGGTTCCAGAAGTCTCAGTATTCCCGGGACACTCGGGACTCCTTTTCCCCTAGAAGTAGAGGGGGACAAGACAGATGCCGGCCCAGAGACGGGGGGGGGGGGGGGGTGGGGTCCGAAGAACTTTGGGTCCTGAGAACCATTCTTGGAATGACCCACGCAGCAGCCCAGAAGGACTGCCTGACTGCTCTGTTCTGGAGGCAGTCAGGGGCCATTTTACGATGCACCTGATGGCATGGGAGTCCATGTTAACAGACCGTTGGGTGATCCAGATAATATCCAGAGGTTACACAATTCCCTTTGTGACACACCCCTTTCCCCCAAAGCATCTCCTGGTCATTCCACCCACACAAAGGGAGGCAGCAGTGTTCAAAGTACAAAAGCTGCTAAGCAAAGGGGTCTTCCAGCCTGTACCCCCAGATCAGTCTGGATCAGGCATCTATTCCATGTTCTTTATGGTGCTAAAAAAGACAGGGGACTTGAGGCCAATCCTCGACCTTTCCACTCTAAACCTGTCAGTTGCCAAAGAAAAGTTCCAGATGGTCACTATGCAATCCATCCTGTCTTATCTACAGGAAAATGACTGGTTGTACTCAATAGACCACCAGGATGCGTACTACCATATAAAGATGCACAGATGCTCCAGGAGATTCCTCTGCTTGCGGCTAGGGGCCAATCACTACCAGTTCCGGGCCCTACCCTTCGGTCTCACCACAGTCCACAGGGTGTTCACCAAGGTCAAGGCAGCAGTAGCGGCTCACCTGAAGCTTCAGGGCATACAGGTCTTTCCGTACCTGGATGATTGGCTCCTTGCCGCTCCCACCAGACATCTACTCTGTCAAGCCAGGGATTTTTTCCGGAAGATGTCAGACTTGCTGGCATCACAATATATATAGTCAAGTCCTCTCTAGAACCTGTTCAGGTCTTGGACTGCATAGGGGCGAGAACAGACACTTTGCAATCCAAAGTCTTTCTGACTCCAGAGAGGGTTCGGAGCTTAAATCTTCATGCTCTCGTGATCCTTCACTCTCCCTATCCCCCAGCCGAGGTGGTGTTAAGAGCCCTAGGATCCATGGCAGCCACCATCACTCTTCTTGCTTGTGCTCGTCTTCACATGTGGGTTCTGCAGTGGACGTTAACAGTCCAGTGGTCCTTACTGAATCAGCCATTGACACATCTGATTTGCATAAGCGAAGCATGCAGGCAGTCCCTTCTCTGGTGGCTACACTCTCCAGACATAGTAGAGGGACCATCCTTTGTTGCAGCCCCTCCCCAAGCCAAAGTGACCACGGATGCCTCCCGACTAGGATGGGGGGGCATTGTTTGGGCAGGACAATCCAAGCCACGTGATCCCTAAACGAGACAAATCTGCATATCAATGTTCTGGAGATGAGGGCGGTCTTATTAGCATTGCACGCCCTTCATGTATTTCTTCCTCTGAGAGCTATTGCGATTCAGACAGACAATATGTTGGTGGTCTGGTACATCAACAAACAGGGAAGAACCAGGTCCTACCCCCTTTGTCGAGAGGCCATGAGAGTGTGGGAATGGGCGATCTCCACCAACCATTTTCTAATAGCAATGCATATTCCGGGTCAGTCCAACATACTGGCGAACAAATTGAGCAGGAGTATCCTAATGCCTTACGAGTGGTCTCTGAATCCTTATGTAGCGGAGCAGATCTTCCTCGAGTGGGGTCGGCCTTGCTGTGATCTCTTTGCGTCTCCTTCCAACGTGAAGTGCAGTGAGTTCTTTGCTCTGATCCCCCCTCGGGCAGAACCTCTCAGAGACGCTCCCGTCCATGCTTAGCCCCCCCCGCCGGTCTTCTTTATGCTTACCCTCCATTACCTCTCATGACAAAGTTTTTACAGAAGGCTCGTTGGTTGGAGCAGAGTCATCCTCATTGGCCCATTCTGGCCTTGCCAAATCTGGTTTCCCTGTCTGTGGTCTCATCTGGTGGCTCCTCCTTGGATCCAATCCCAGATATTATTTCGCACCCATCAGGGATTCCCCTTCCAGACTTGGGCAGTCTGAAGCTCACAGCTTGGTTGCTCCAGTTCCATTGATTGCCAGGACTCCCAGACTTTCTTCCCCTGTTAGATCTATTCTGGTGGCAGCTCATAAGTCATCTACCAGAAAAGTTTACCATAGTAAATGGAAGCGTTTTTCTGTCTGGGCTTCTCCGAGGGATTTAGATCTTTTTATGGCTCCAGTGCCAGCAGTTCTTGAAATTTTAGCACTCATTTTCCTGCAGGGTGCCAGCTCTTCTATGGTGAAAGTTCAACTGGTTGCCATTTCTAATTTCCATGTAGGTGAAAACATGGGGTCTTTAGCTTCCTCCAGACTCTGCAAAACCTTTATTAAAGATACCTTTCTTTTAAGGCCTCTGGTTAAGGACCCTACTCCTCCTTGGGACCTTACCTTAGTTTTACAGGTGTTAGTTGCTTCGCCCTTAAAACCGGCTGCCTCTGTGGACTTGAAATTTTTGTCTTGGAAAACGACTTTCCTAGTGGCTATCACCTCGGCTAGGAGAGTGCCGGAACTTCAAGCATTATCTGTTAAACCCCCTTATATGATTTTTCATAAAGACAGGGTCTCACTTCAGACTAATCCTTCATTTTTGCCTAAAGTGGTGTCAGAATCAAATACCAATCAGTCAATCTACCTGTCTTTTTCCCAAATTTTCAGAACAGGGGGGAACTACATTTGTTAGATGTACATAGGCAGTTACATTTCTACTTATATAGGACTAGGCCCTTTCGCAAGTCTGACCAATTATTTGTGTTCTTCGCCAGACCTTTTCCAGGCAAACCAGTTTCCAAGGTGACAATTGCCAAGTGGATTTCCTTTTGCGTTCTGCAAGTTTACAAAGATAACGGTATGCCTATTCCAGGGAGGGTTCATGCTCATTCTACCAGGTCTATGGCTACGTCCGCTGCTTTTTGGTCCAGAGTATCCTTGGACAATATTTGTTCAGCGGCTACTTGGTCCTTATCTCATACTTTCATTTCTCATTATAAATTGGACATGGGTTCCAGAGGGAGAGCATCCTTTGGCTCCGTGGTACTCCGGAATATCCTTCCATGAGGGCCTCCCAAGGTTATGGTAGCTGGGGACTCTGTCCCACAGGTTGATGACCAAATGAAGTTAACTATTTTAGATAAAGAAGTTATGTGCTTACCATAACGTTCCATCTGAGTAGTTAGACTTCATTTGTCATCAACCGTCCCTCCCTCCTTCCCCCTGGCCTTGTTATTGGGTTCTTTCACTTGAGTGACTAAGAGATAGCACCCTTGCGGTCCTCTTGTCTTTACTTGTGGGTCAGGTTTTGCTGATCGGGCTCATGTGTTGGGTGGCAAACTTGATCTGAGGGAAGGAAGGAGATGTAGTGGTGTTATGGGTAAGGGGGGTAGCTTGGAGCTCAGAAGTGATGCTGGTGAAACTGCCATCTCGGATCTGGTCTGGATCCAAAGCCCACAGGTTGATGACAAATGAAGTCTTAACTATTCAGGTGGAATATTATGGTAAGTACATAACTTCTTTTTTGCTAGTACCAGCTGTCAGTCAGTGGCTTTGTCAGCATGCTGAAATCTATGTGTACATATATTCATAACAAAGTATGAGAGTGGGGTGGGACAGGGATTAACAAAATCCAGTCTTACATTATACTGGATAAGATCTTTTGAGCCAAAATGCTCTTTTATGGAAGTTCTGTGTGAAGAAAAGACAGCTTAGTCCATAGCTGTTAGAGAACAGATTTGTTAAATGTCATTATCAGGTGGGGTTTGAGATAATTACAGTGTAGTTCATACCCTACAGTCTAATATGTACAGCGTGAGATAATCTACTTATTTAAAATGTGGCACTAAAGTTTCATTTTACCTAGAAAAAAATACATGAAATGCACTACTGACCTAAAGGCATACCCCCTTAAACTCTTAACTTTTCAGACTCACAGCAGGGACCTTCAGTATTCACAGCTCAGGACAAAAATATTAAATTTGCATACCATTGTTAAAATATCCTTGTGTTCTGACTGAAGAGTGCTTCTCAAACAATCTGGAAGTATAACACTGATAACTATATTTTTTGGCACTTTAACTTTAGTTCTGCACTGTCTTAATTTTTGCTTGAATGGATTATTTATATATTTGCTGACATTCTTTTCTGTTTTCTGATCTGTTCTGAACCCCCCCCCCCCCATTCCTGTGGTGTTCTTAAAGTTGGTAAAACTGGTCTAACAGCTTTTGTGTTATCTGATTGTTTCAAGGCTTGCTGATTTAAAAATAGTTCCTGTTAGTAAATTCCTGCATACCATTGTTAGAATCTTCTTGTGTTCTGACTGATGAGTGCTTCTCAAACAATCTGCTGATAGTGCTGATAAGTATATTCTTTGGCACTTTAACTTTTCCGAGTTCTGGGCTGTCTTAAATTTTGCTTGACTGAATTATTTATATATTTGTTGGGCCTTGTTTTCTGTTTTCTTATCTGTTCTGAAACTGCCCCCCCCCATTCCTGTGGTGTTCTTAAAGTTGGTAAAACTGGTCTAACAGCTTTTGTGTTATCTGATTGTTTCGAGTCTTGCTGATTTAAAAATAGTCCCTGTTTGTAAATTCCTGCATACCATTGTTAGAATCTCCTTGTGTTCTGACTGAAGAGTGCTTCTCAAACAATCTGGAAATGTAGCACTGATATACTAGTATATTTTTGGCACTTTATTCAGAGTTCTTCAGTGTCTTAATTTTTGCTTGACTAAATTATTTATATATTCGCTGGCATTGTTTTTTGTTTTCTGATCTGTTCTGAAACTGGTCCCCCTCCCCCCATTCCTGTGGTGTTCTTAAAGTTGGTAAAAGTGGTCTAACAGTTTTGTGTTATCTGATTGATGTTCTTTGTGTTTCACTGTAGCAGTCATCACATTTAGGTTATCCTGCCAGGGGTAGCCCTCAGTTGGCCTGAATACCAGAGGCTTAGTATTTCTGCGAAGGTTGCTGTTGCTCCAGGACTGACGTCAGGTCATCAGTGGTATAAATTCAGGCAGCCGACATCATTACATCAGTCTTTCTTGCTGAGGAGCCTGAAGCAGAAGCAGTTCGCACGAGTGCCGGTCAGCTGCTACCTGAGTTTTCATTTCTGAATGGAAGTTGAAGTCTTCTAAAGCTAAGTACCCCGTTGGGGATCCTTTTTTCTTGCTCTAACCAATTTCCAAAAAAGTTAACAATTGTCTTGCCTGTGGAAAGCAAATACCACACCGAGACTTCCATTCTTACTGCATCACCTGTTTAGGCCCAGACCACGACGTCCTGTCGCTTTTATGCTTTGTTCAACTCCAGAACTATACGTCGTAGGGCCCTTATTGTAGCTAGATATTTTCGCTCTCAGTCCTCGAATTCTGATATGGCATCGGTAAGCCATCCGACTACCGATCTTGCAAAAAAAAACGTAAGGATAAAGACAGAGGCAGACCACGCAGGTCCAAAACTGCCAACAATGCTCCCGCTAAGCTAGTCATCAGTTCTCTGGTCCTCAGTGAGGCGCTTTCTCAGCTCCTGATGCCCGTTTCTGTGGAGTGGATTCACAGGCCGCTACCGAGACCCTTTCGTAGTCTGGTATGCCGCAAGACTATTCTTCGACTAAGGATCCTGCGAATGTTTCTACCTTGTATGGGTCTGGAGCCACTGAGCAGGCACCAGATTCTGAGGAAGTACTTAGCACTACTGATGCTCGACACAGACCGACGACTCTTTCAGATCTTCAGTTCCTTCTAAAACTACCAAGTTTGTAAGGCCCAGGGTACGAACTACACCCAAAAAACCGATGACCCAAGCTCAGGCACCTGCTTCCTTGCCTCAATCTCAAATGCTTAAAATGACGGAAGACCTTATAATGCTTTTTTAGGGGAAACCAGGCTACCCCTTCCAAAAGAAAGAGACTTGTCCCCAGTAGTTTTATCTGAGCAGGAGTCTGATGACACTGATGTTTTTGAATATGAAGACATGCAACCCCTCTCTGCTTATGAGGATTCTGATGCAGAGGAATCCATTCCTTCTGCCTCTCCACCCGAGGATTTTTCATTTGGGGAAACCCTTCATACTTTAAGGGAGCATTTCCAATGGGAATGTCAAAACTATCGTCAGTCAAAAAAGAGACTCAGGGAATTCTTAAATTTACCACAGCACAGATCTTTAGCTATTCCTCCTGCCCTGGATGTTGTGGATGATGTCTTTATGGAATCCAGTTTGACTCCTGACATGCTTCCTCCTGCTCCCATGAAACCTGACAGGTGTTAGAGTCCCTGACTCTCTCAAATTCCTTTTCAAAAATCCTACTGCTGACCCAGAGGACATCTCTCAAGGACCTAAAGGAATTAAAGCAACCTCAGCTAAGAATCCCACCCCCTCAGAAGCTTTAGACAGATGGGGTAAAAAAGTATACACCTCTGCTACTCTTGCTATTAGAGCATTAAATTGTCAGTTCCACATGCTGAAATAGCAGCAGCACACCATGGAACTCCTCAAACAAAATATATCTTTCTTTCCTGCTTGCTCAGAAAATAAAGAATTACAAGAGCTTATGCATTCTGCAAGTCAAGTTACTAAGCACACCTTGCAATGTGGCTTTGACCACCTAGAAGCATCTTGAAGGGCAGCAGTCACTGGTTCTGTCCTTAGAAAGCCAGCTTGGCTTAAGGAACAGACCTTGCCAGACCATGTCAAATCCAAATTATTGGATGCACCATTGAACAAAGACAATTTATTTGGCACCAGCGCAGAAGAGGTCCTAAAAAAGATGGAAGAAAAAGCTAAATCTATGCAGTCAGTTAAATACTTCTTACAGGTCCAGACTTCGAGGTTCAGTAGGCATTGCCCCTCCAAGCACTGGTCCTTTCCTGCCCCCTACAGGCCAGCTCAGCCCAGACCCCAGGGGAAGCAGACCCCCCCCCCCCCCCCCCCCAGACAGCAGCTCCAGGGAATGCAGAGATCTAAGCAATGGAGTCCCTCCTCTTCAAAAACAAGGAGTGGAAATCCAAACCCTTTATGCTAAGAATTCACAATGACTTTACACCTCCACCCCTTACCTCTGCCCACCTGCTTGTGCCCCTAGGAGGAAAACTCTCCTTCCATGCAAAGCAACTGGGCCTCTATTACCAATGACGGATGGGTCCTCAACACAGTGTCCCAGGGATGCATATTTTATTTCCACACTCTGCCAACCCCAGAAGGGTTCCCAGATCTTCCTCCAAACCAGTGGGCAGAGGCCAAAAAACAAGTCTTTTCCCTGCTGTCCATGAGGGCAATACAGCATGTTCCTGCAGAACACATAGGCCAAGGTTTCTATTCCAGACTTTTCCTGGTACCCAGAAAAGAGGGCACATGGTGCCCAATCCTCAATCTAGCCATTCTAAACACCTTTCTGATGATACCAAAATTCAAAATGCTCACCCTACAGCATCTTCTTCCTATGCTTTCCAAGGATGCTTGGTTAACCACCTTAGACATAAAAGAGGCCTACCTACACATTCCAGTCAGGGAATCTTGCAGGAAATATCTACGTTTCAGGGCAGGATCTATGCAATTTCAGTTCTCTGCGCTTCTCTTTGGCTTAGCCACTGCTGCCAGAGTTTTCACAAAATGCCTGGCTCCAGCCATTGTCTTTTGCAGACAAAGAAATATTCAAATTTACCCGATTGCCTTATTCAGGCAGACAGTCAGGAAAAGCTGTTACAGCACCTGACCTTTGTAAAGGACCTACTGACCTTCCTGGGGTATGCTGTCAACGAAAAGAAATCAAAACTAGCCCCCACACAAAAAATTGTATTCCTGGGAGCAAGCCTGGACACAGCATCCTAGATGGCATTCCGTACTCCAGAAAAACAAGCCTACCTGACAGACTACTTCTCTCAACTAGCCACCAGGACCCAGTTATCTGCAAGGAAAATCCTGCAAGCTCTAGGGTTCATGGCCTCCTGCATTCTACTCATTCCATATGCCAGACTGCATATGAGGAAACTACAGTGGTACCTAAAAAGCCTTTTGTCAACACTCTCAAGACCTTGAAATCATACCAGTGATACCTTGTCTAAAAAAGATTTTCTTTGGTGGAGAGCAGCATGCAACCATAACAAGGGACTTCCCTTCTCATAACCCCATGTCGCTGAGACCCTCACCACAGACACATCAGACTATGCCTGGGGTGCACACCTGGACGGCAGGTGCATTCAGGGCTATTGGAGCCTAAATCAAATACATCTGCACATCAACCAAAAAGAGATGCTAGCTGTTCAGCATGCCCTGACAGCTTTCAGACCCCTACTCTCCTCGGGGCCACTACTGATCAAAACAGACAGCACCACAGTGATGTGGTATCTCAACAAGCAGGGAGGGACTCACTGTTATCCTCTCTGCAGGCTCACCATGACCCTTTTCCACACAGCCTCAGCCATACAACTACACCTGCTAGCACAATTTTTGCCAGGCTCCCTAAACTCTCTGGCACACAACTTAAGCAGAAAACTGCTAGACCCACACAAGCGGCAGCTAAACCACAGAACCTTCACCCTTGTAACCCAGAAATGGGGCAACTCGAAGGTAGACCTCTTTGCCTCCCACACCAATCATCATCTCAGCAAATTCTGCACCAGGGAACCTCACAGCAAGGCCTGGAAAGTGGATGTTCTGCCCTTCCAGTGGGTAAACCTCTCAGTCTATTAATTTCCCCCTCTACCACTCATTTCAAGGGTACTGCTCAAAATAAGGGAGGAAAAACAGAGGGCAATCCTGATTGCCCAGATTGGCTATGCCAGCAGTGGTAGCCACTGCTGCGCAGCCTGTCACCCCTGCCACCATGGCACCTACGTTAGATCCCAACACTCTTGACCTAGAGGAATGGAGAATTCACGCATACCCAACTGCAGACCCTCAACCTGGTAGCCTGGCTTATTCCCTGACCTCTCCTCAAGCTGCTAGCCTAAGCAAACAAGTCCTAGATGTTATACGTGAGGCCAGACGCTCCAGCACTAGAAAGTCCTATGCTGAAAACTGGAAAAGTTTTTGCACCTGAATCCAGGCTAAGGGAGCCGGAATAGCACAGCCCTCCCTACCTCTCATCCTGGATTACCTAGCAGACCTACTACACAGGGGTCTATCCTTCTCTTCTGTTAAAATTCATGCCTCTGCCATTTCTGCTCATTACAGCACAGAGCCACCTCTCTTCTCACACCCTCTCATCAAACAGTTCCTAAGAGGGGCTAAACTTAAGGCCACCTAGAAGAGCTCCTACCCCAGCTTGAAACCTCAACTTTGTGTTGGAAAAGCTCACCCTACCCCCTTTGAACCTGCAGCTTCAGCAGTGTTAAAATTCCTCTCTCGGAAGACAGCCTTGCTTCTGGCCATCACTTCAGCTAGAAGAGTGTCAGAGCTACAAGCACTCCGTGGCTGTAAAGCCCTTCATCATTTTCCATGCTGACAGAATCTCCCTCAGGTCTAACCTATCCTTCATGCCTAAAGTGGTGTCCAGTGTGGCTCTCAACCAATCCATTCATTTGCCCACCTTTTTCCCTAACCCAAAAAACAAGGGGGAAAGGATTCTGCACTCTTTAGATGTGCATAGACAGACAGATTCTATCTGTACAGGACCAGTCTTTTAGAAGAACTGATCAATTGCTAGTCAGCTTCGCAGCAGGGGCAGTGGGCAAGGCCACAGCCAAACAGTCTCCAAATGGATAGCACACTGCATCCATTTCTGCTACAAACAGCATGGGAAACTGCCCCCAAAAGGGTTCAGGACACATTCCACCAGGGCAAACTCCACCTCTGCAGCTTTTCTCAGAGGTGTTCCCACCAGGGACATCCTGGAGGCTGCAACATGGACATCTGTTCATACCTTCAGCAAGCATTACCACCTGCCTATCTTCTCCAAATCCAGGGCAGGCTTTGCCACCGCAGTCTTACAGGGCATCCTAGCCAGCCTCCAGTCATCTTGACTGCCTCCACCCCTTTCTTCAGCTTTGGGAATCAACCCAAATGTGATGACTGCAACAGTGAAACATGAAGAACATAGTACAGTTGTGTAAACTTACCATAAATTTAGATGTTCGAGTGTATTCGCTGTTGCAGTCCTGGTACCCCCCCCCCCCTCCACCCCCCTAGTCTTTCTCTCTCTCACTTCCTCTCCTTACAGGAAATTTTTGGTATTTACTTTCTACTGGTGGTGTTCTTCCACCATAACCTAGCTCCCTGTTTGGGGGCTCCTGACAGTTAGGGCAAGAAAAACTGATGTGATGGCATTGACTGCCTGATTTTATACCACTGATGACCTGACGTCAGCCCTAGAGCAACAGCAACTGACGCAGAAATACTAAGCATCTGGTATTCGGGCCGACTGAGGGCTACCCCTGGCGGGATAACCCAAATGTGATGGCTGCAACAGTGAATACACTCGAACATCTACATTTATGGTAAGTGTACACAACTGTACTTTTCAAGGCTTGCTGATTTAAAAATAGTCCCTGTTAGTAAATTCCTGCATACCATTGTTAGAATCTCCTTGTGTTCTGACTGAAGACTGCTTTTCAAACAATCTGGAAGCGCTTGTTCTTTTATCTACAATAAATGCTTCATTTTTATCGTGGTGGTTCCTTCATATTTTGTCATTACTGCTGAGATTTCTTCGTTGTGCAGGAACCTTTGGATGGTGACAGCTTGTTTTTTAATATTATTTGTTTTTCTACTTTGGTTCTTGTGTCACCGTCACACTATGGAGCCCACCATTGAATTGGACTACAATCCTGGTAATAAAACCAATTCCATGGAATGGAACAACATATTTAGTCAACGAGAGAACCCTCTCCTGAATATGGAATTACATACACCAACTTTGAATATGAAAATGGGTATGGTTGACAATTTACAAGATTTTTATGCTGCTATGAGACAACTTGAAAATGACTTATACAGGCTACATAGACTGATATGGCAGAGGAGGCATTTGGAGGCATGCCTCCATTTCAAAGTAGTACCTCGAGGCATGCGAATCCTATGTATGCCGAGTTATGGCGATAATCACCCGGAGCTGCTAAGAAGATGGCAGCAGCTAAATATTGACTTTGGCATGCAATACATCAAGTTGTTACTTGATTATTTTTCCCCGATAGAAACCGAATTGGTTACCAAAGTAGAGACTACTTATCAAGACATCATACATGCTTTCAAGGGGGATGTCTTTGAATCTAAACTTCGTAACATGTTTCAGCAAGTAGCCATGTATAGTGGAAGGCTTGAGCAATTAAAGCATAAAAAACTTAGGAGAGACTATCAAGATTTTTGTACCGGACAGATTTTTGTATGGCCTAGATACAATAGTAGTCCTGAAACACAAAATAGTGAATCGGCTACTTTAAATCATGCACATGATGAACACTGTGAAAGTGCTGAGTCGACGAGTACTATAAACGTAGTGATGACGTCTGTCAATGCTGCCAGTAGTGACAACAACGGCGTAGCTGATGGAACTCCACCATGTAACCAGCTAGCCTTGAAAGCTCCGTTTACAATGGGTGCCAGACCGAAGACTGGTATGGATTCAACGCCTGATGCATCTCCTTTTTTGAAGTTACCTGTTCAGTACAAAACCAGGGTGACGACACGCTCGGAGAGTCGAGGGAGAGGGAAACGGAAGTTTTCAGGCGAGACCTTGGAACCAAGGAGAAAGAACAGAAACTGAAACAATTGTTCTTCAATTTATCATCAAGACAGTTAACTGTTGATGAAGAAGTTCTTTTGAACAAGGGATTATCGTTCATTCCCTCCCAAGGAAGTAATCTATCTGAGTCTTTGATTGATTTGCGCCTTTTTACTAGGACATTATCTTTAAAGGTACTCTTTCATAATACTAGTAGTTTAGAGAATAATGTACAGGGAAATTGCCACAGGAGGAGAAGTACGTTTACTCCACCACTATCCAGCACTATAGATTGTTTTGTGCGTGCATGTGAAAGGGATTTATACACATATTTTGCTGAAACTAAACATAAGGGTGTTTTTTATAATCTCAATGCTGCTCAAAGGGCTTCTCTAGATAATTTACGGCATGATAGAAATCTAACCTTTAAACCAGCGGATAAGGGTGGTGGGGTTGTTATGATGGACACAACATTTTATGCTGAATCCATGAATAGATTATTACAAGATGACTCTGCTTATAGACGTATAGAAAGGAAAGATGTAACAGATATAGTGAGGATGGTACATGATTCTTTATATGACTTACTTATGTGTAGGCAGGTAGATAAAGATTTATATGAATATCTACTAGTTGATTCTCCACTTATACCTGTGATAAAAGGCCTACCAAAAATGCATAAGGGAGTCCCCCCCCCCCCTTTACGTCCCATTGTATCAGGGGAACGATGGGTTACTGAAAAAATATCTCTTTATATTCAGTCTATGATAGGTCCTTTAGTCCATAACATACCTTCTATTTTGAAAGATACCTATAGCCTCCTGAATGAGTTGGATATTATTTCCGGCTCCTCTAAAGTTTCTGTCAAAACTCTTTTCGTATCTATGGACGTGACTAATCTATTTACAAGTATTCCAAATGATTACGGGATTGAAGCCATTAGGGAGTTTCTTAATATGAATAATACATTAGATAGAGCACATCAGGTTCTAATATGCAGTTTACTTGATCTGGTCCTTAATAATAACGTGTTCCTATTTGGAGATAAACTATATGCTCAGACATGGGGAGTGGCCATGGGCACTCCCTGTGCAAACGCCTACGCAAACCTGGTCATGTACCAATGGGAGAGTAGGCATGTATTTAACAATGTAAGGTTTGCTAATGTTACCCTTTACAGACGTTTCGTGGATGACATTCTGATATTTTGGAATGGTGATGAAGACTCTTTGTTGGATTTTGTATCCTATTTAGAATCCACTACGACGTTTTTGAAATTCACTGTGCAATATTCAACTGTTGAGGTTGATTTCTTAGATTTAACCATTAGGAAGGAATTGAACAATAACATTTCTACCACTATCTTTAGGAAAGCCTGTTGGAGAAATGCGATCCTCCACTGTACCAGTATGCATCCACGTCACATATTTCATAATGTCGTTAGGGGACAATTTTTAAGAATGATGCGTATCTGTAGCATAACAACGGATAGAGATTTTCAGTTGGAAAGAACAGGGAATTTGTTCATAGATAGGGGCTATCCACCTTCATTAATACAGAGTTTAAAGTCTGGAATGATAGATACCCAATGTAATGGAGGCCCTAAACAGTGGACTAATATCCAAGGCCAAGGCCATCGAACCAGACAAAATGGGACTAGGCCTTCTTTTATAGTCAGATACACAAATGACATTCATCATATTAAGGATATTGTGATTAACAACTGGAAAATTTTGTTGCTAGATTCCCTTATTAATCAAATAGTAGGTAACATGCCCACTTTTAAGTATAGAAATAGCAAGAATCTTAAAAGAATGTTATGTAATGAGAGAATGAGCGACCAAGATATAGACATTAGACAGCTGTATAAGAATGGCACATATCCTTGTACAAGATGCAACATGTGTAAATTCATATCGAGAGATCAACAATTTAAAGTACCAGGAATAGATTATGTTTTCGAACCTACTTTCTATGCAACATGTGAAACAAAAAACATTATTTACTTAGCTACATGTGAGCGATGTGAAGCATACTATATAGGTCTAACATCCAGAAGACTCAAGGATCGTATTTATAACCATGTATATGACATCAGGAAAGGAGTTTTGACAAATGCCCTTGCCAAACATAACCATTTATTTTCTGAACATCATTTTAAATTCAGAGTTTTACAGGTTATACATTCCAGCATGAGGGAAGGGGATAATATGGGATACCTTGAGTTTATGGAATTAAATTGGATATTAAGAATGAAAGCACACATTGAACCTGGCTTGAATTTAGCACTTAGTATTAAGCCAGCTTTACTTAGATGCAAATAGTGACATATACATTTTTTGAGGTTTCATAGAGATCCAATGCCACTATTTTTATATATTTTTGACTATAGGTTTAATGTGACCTAAACACTATAAGTGTTTAAATTTCACATTCTTATATGCAATATGCACTTTTGTGTTTTGTGTTTTTCATGCCTGTTACTAATTATTAATGGGATGTTATTTGATATGTATATATATTTTGCTTCACACCGGTGACTTTGATTTTAGCTATGATGGTGGGACGTAAATGAGGTATTGTTGAGATGAGATGATATGTTTATATGGTTATACCTTATGTATTTTATTGGTGAAATTTATTTTTGATTATATTGCTGAAATAGACGTTGTTTTGCTAAGATGTTAATAATGTTCGATATATATTGTCTAATACCTCAAACATTAGACTGAACTGTTTCTCCCTATATCAGTTAATTAGTAAAGTCTTATGATATTTGTTTAAACCAGTCACCATGTATGTTATATTATATTATTCATGGTCATTTTTCTTCTTCTCACTTATTAATAACAGAGGTTTTGATATCATATATTTATATTTATTTGTTTTTAATAGATGTTTTAATTAATCGTTTCACATTTGCTTAGGCTTTTAGATATATTATATATTTAGATGTACATACATATATGGTGAATATTTTTATGTTGTGGTTCTATGTTATAAACCAAACTGGTTCCTATAATAATGTCGGTCATATTTTACTAATGTCATTATTAACGCAATAGAATACTAAGTGTTGCATGCCCATATGTACGTCTGCTTATTTATAGTCGTACAAGGTTGGCTAGTGACATCATTCTATATTTTGCTGAATTTTTATCGGCATTTACTATAGTCTTATTAATGTTCCGACACTTGTTATTTACTAATTGGATTTATGGCTTATGCTGTGACATGATATTGTTTTATTCTATACTTTATGCTCAACATTCGGGCATATCAAACGAGAGGAACTAGTTGTAAAATGACTTAAGAATACTTAGGGTTGTTAAATTAATTAATTATATACTTGGACAAGATGGTTAATTGATAATGAATTGATTAATTGAAATAATACCTTGTATAAATACATGCTCATTTTAGTTATTTGATAAACCTGCGGAAGCGCACTAGTTTGGTGCGTGAAAGCGCTTGTTCTTTTATCTACAATAAATGCTTCATTTTTATCGTGGTGGTTCCTTCATATTTTGTCATTACTTATGGTAAGTGTACACAACTGTACTTTTCAAGGCTTGCTGATTTAAAAATAGTCCCTGTTAGTAAATTCCTGCATACCATTGTTAGAATCTCCTTGTGTTCTGACTGAAGACTGCTTTTCAAACAATCTGGAACTATAGCGCTGATAAGTATATTTTTGGTAATTTCACTTTTCAGAGACCTGCACTGCCTCAATTTTTGCTTGACTGAATTATTTATATATTTGCTGGCATTGATTTCTGATCTGTTCTGAAACTGGTTTCCTCTTTCCCACACACCCTATTCCTGTGGTGGTGTTATAGTTGGTGGCTCTGCAGTTGCCCGCCCCTACTGTAAATTTGATCTGGGACACACCTCTCAGTCTAGTGTTCATTCTACCTAATACAGAGAAAACATTTGAGAAGGCCATCCCACATAGGTTCTTAATGTTGAATTATCTTCTGCTCCTCCTTTCTCTATTTGCACTTTACTAAAAAAAAAATCTTCTGTTCTGATTGAGTGTGCTTCTCAGCTGATAAATATATTTTTGGCATGTTCTAACTGTTCAGAGTTGAATAAAACAATTGAATTCAGTTCAGAATGCATTTTGAATAAATTGCATTTATTTAAACTGTATTGGCTTTAATACTGCTACACACTCAAGTGTGCTAGCTGCACTTGAATTGTTTTTAGTGCTGTTTTAGCTGCTTTCTGAAAAAAAAAATCTAAGCTTCCTTCCTGCCTTTCCTGTAACTTGTCTAGTCCAGATACAGATTTGCTGTATCCATGACTGTTGGTAAGCTTCTGAGACCCCTAAGCCTTTCTGTATTGAAGGGAAGTCTTCTAACTTATCAGTGGGAGTGGTAAGCCCTAGGTAGCCCATCTACCACAAGAGGAGTGGTTTCTGGCCCAGAAATTGTAATTTATTGGCCATTTGGGCAGTTTTTCCATCTCGTTCAACTTTCTGGTTTAAAAGCCGATGTTTGTGCTTGTTTCCCACCTGTACTGTAACTAGTCTAGTCCAGGTACAGATTTGCTGTATCCAGGACTGTTTGTAAGCTTCTGAGCCCCCCAAGCCTTTCTGTGTTGGAGGGAAGTCTTCTAGCTTATCAGTGGCAGTGGTACGCACTAGGTAGCCTATCTACCACAAGAGGAGTGGTTTCTGGCCCATAAATTGTAGCTCATTGGCCATTTGGGTAGTTTTTTCCATGTCTTTCAACTTTCTGGTTTAAAAGCCCACATCTGTGCTTGTTTCCCACCTTTCCTGCAACTAGTCTAGTCCAGATACAGATTTGCTGTATCCAGGACTGTTTGTAAGCTTCTGAGCCCCCTAAGCCTTACTTTGTTGGAGGGAAGTCTTCTAGCATGTCAGTGGGAGTGGTAAGCATTAGGTAGCCTATCTACCACAAGAGTGGTTTCTGGCCCAGAAATTGTAGTTTATTGACCGTTTGGGCAGTTTTTCCATCTCTTTCAACTTTCTGGTTTAAAAGTCCATGTTTGCGCTTTTCCTGCCTTTCCTGTAAGTAGTCTAGTCGAGCTATAGATTTGCTGTATCCAGGACTGTATGTAAGCTTCTGAGCCCCCCCAAGCCTTTCTGTGTTGGAGGAAAGCCTTCTAGCTTATCAGTGGGAGTGGTAAGCACTAGGTAGCCTATCTACCACAAGAGGAGTGGTTTCTGGCCCAGAACTTATTGGCCGTTTGGGCAGTTTTTCCATCTCTTTCAACTTTCTGGTTTAAAAGCCCACATTTGCTCTTGTTTCCCACCTTTCCTGTAACTAGTCTAGTCCAGATACAGATTTGTTTGTAAGCTTCTGACCGGTGCCAAAGTCTCCTCTTCAATTTTTCCCTTAAATCTGCTAGTTTTCTCCTCTCCTGCACTTTTACTAGCTTATTAGTTTAGCACTTTACCAGACTTCTTGTAGCAATTATTGTAGTACACAAAAGTGCTACCAGCACTAAACGTTCTACAAGGAAACAGCTCCAGTACTTATTAATGTCCACCTTTCCAGGCAAGTCTAAAGGTTAGTTCCCTGTGCTTTCTCCTTTAACCTGGTGAACTTGAGCATCTTGAGACAATGTAGCAACTGTCTCATGTACACTGACAACCCTCTCCTCTTACCTCCCAACACTCATACTTGTGAGAGATGCACTTATATGTCCAAATTGGAAGCCACACACTCTCCAGCCAAGACCAGAATTGCTGGTCAAGAGTTGAAGGTCAACACTTGCACTGCATTGCATGGAACATGTAGCCATCCAGAACACACACCAGCACTGCCTTCACATAAAAACACAAACCACACACCTACCTTCGTGGAGCCTCTCAATAAAAGTCTACCCAAACAGCAGAGACCTCCAAGGCAGAAATGCACTTGACCACCACAACACAACACTAATCATGAGACACATAACTCTCCTAAACAGTGTGCCACTCAATCAAAGCCCCTAAGGCAAAACAGCATGCCCAACACACTAGTCATAGGTGACTCATTAGTGAGGCACACTGATGTCCCACTCACTAGGTTGAATAAGGAGAAAGTAACAATCAGCTGCCTGTCAGGCTCCAGGATCTGCCACATAACGCACGCACTCAGGTCCCATAACAACAGGTACAGATATGACTGTCATTGTACATGTGGTGTGAATGACCTGAGACGTACCTCCCTGGACTACATGAAAAGAGACATGGAGGAGCTCTTAGATATTATGTAGCCCAGGCGGGTATGACCCTAGCCCTGAGCAGCATTATGCCATCACCCAGAATTATACCACAGTACAAGCAGAAAATGATTGATTTCAACAATTGGCTAAGTTTCTGGTGGCATTCTAAGGGGATCCAGTATCTGTCTGGCTGGGATAACATAGGTGACAGATCTCAATGCTTTGCCAGAGATGGCCTGCATCTTTCACCCCTGGGCTTCCAGATACTGGCCAAAGCTCTTGCCATCCGTGTAGTGCCTTTTTTAGGCAGTGTTCCAAAGACCAAATTACCACCGTAACAGCTACAAACAAATGCAATCTGAGGGTCATGCTGCTCAACACTAGAAGTCTAAATCTCAAAATGCACTCGCTCGAAGCACTCCTTCAAATGGAAAACATTGACATTTGTGCTGTAACAGAGACCTGGTTCAAGGCAGCAGAAAGCACCCCTGCATTACCACGCTATAACTCATTACACACCTTTCGGCCCCAGAACTTGGACCGAAGTTCCAAAGGCAGTGGTGTTTTCGTATTCATAAAGGATGTGCACACCTCCAGACTGGTAGCCCAACATAACGCATCTGAGATACTTCAGGTGCAGCTAACATTGGGTAAGACAGCGATTCAGGTCGTAGCCTGCTATAAGTCCCCAACCATGTCCCAAGACTCACACTCCACGTTCCTAAGCACCCTGGAAAATATTAGGGTCCGACCTAACACTCTCCTACTGGACGACTTCAACTACCCCTCCATTAACTGGGAAAACTACTCATGTAAGAATACACTTGCCGAACTTTTTCTGGAATTCATTAATTCCAGTGCCCTGGACCAGCTCGTTCTTACCCCCACTAGAGGTAGCAACATCCTTAACTTGGTCATTACTTACATGGGCAACCGTTGCTCTACACCAGTAGTCAACTCCTCCCTGGTTAGATACAACCACAAACTAATCACCTTGA
The DNA here is from genome assembly GCF_019279795.1 of Protopterus annectens. Taxonomy (NCBI): domain Eukaryota; kingdom Metazoa; phylum Chordata; order Ceratodontiformes; family Protopteridae; genus Protopterus; species Protopterus annectens. The sequence continues at coordinate 980,587,295 of NC_056745.1, forward strand.
AAATCCACATCCCCCCACCCCCCTCAAGGTAACCAACATGAAAAACTTCTCCAAAGCTAACTTTGGGCTCCTAAAAATAGAGGTGGCTAACTTCACACCACCCATGCAAATGGGGAATAATTGCATGAGCGCCAAATCATACACCAATGCACTGTACAAACACGTACACAAATGCATGGATCTCACTATACCCAGTAGAACCAAGATGCTCTCTTCCAAGAAAAGGAAGCCAATCTGGTGGTCCCCTGCCATAAACAAACTCTACAAAAGAAGGAGGAAACTGATACGGAATAAGATGAAATCCTAAGACTGGAAAAACTCCCTTCTCAGCTTCAACAAAAAGTTGAGATCCCTCATCAAATCCTCTAAAGCTAGCTATGAAAACAGATTTGCAGCAGATAGTTAAGACAACCACAAAGCCTTCTATAGTTATGTAAAGAATCTCCACAGCAATACTCAGATTTGCTCTGAGCTACTGCACAATGGTGCCTCCTCTACTGAGCCAACAGATATTGCCAGTATGCTGGCTGACAGATTCAGTGCCAACTTTACCCCCCCCCCCCCCAAAAGGTCCAATCACAATACCAGTAGATTGTCAGGGACCTAGTATTACTGCTGCATGGGTTAAAACAGCGTTGTCCAAGACCAAGAATACAGCTTCTGTGGGACCTGACAGTATCCCTGGCTGTGTTCTACATTACCTACAGAGTGAACTGGCACCTCACTTGTTTGCCCTGTTCAGTCACAGCCTCACATCAGGCTTTGTCCCTACTGAGTGGTGCATTGCTACAGTCATCCCTGTCCACACAGGAGGAGCGACTACAGACCCTGGGAACTATCGCCCCATTAGCCAGACGAGTTTGATATGCAAAGCTTTGGAACGCATCATCATGGACCCAGTAAACAAGGATCTAGGGAATCTCCATACTCTGGATCCTACATAGTTTGGTTTTGTGAAGGGTAGATCATGCCTGCTCAACTTATGTCTGGCTTTGATGACATATCAGTCATTAGAGCTGTGGATGAAGACAAGGTGGTTCACACAGCTTACCTTGATCTGGCCAAGCCCTTTGATACCATTCCCCACTCAGGAATAATAGAAAAACTCACTAAGGTAGGCATCAACCCCTATATCACTAGGTGGGTTGCAAACTGGCTCACACATAGAACCCACAGTGTGAAAGTAGCTGACTCCAAGTCAGACTGACGACCAGTCACGAGTGGTGTCCCACAGGGTTCGGTCCTGGGTCCTCTCCTGTTTGGTATCTACTTCTTTGAAGTCCAGGCCAACAGGAAGGGACTCTGGCTGACAGAGTTCATAGACCATTGCAAGTTGGGAGCTATTATTAACTCCCCAAGTGATGTTGACATCCTACAGAAAGGTCTCACTGAGACCACCCACTGGTGTCAGAACCATGGCCTTAAGCTCAGTGCCAAAAAATGTGTCATCGTCCCCATTGGGAAAAGCTCTGTACCCTTGAATTACCTCATCAATGGTAGTCCACTGAACACAGAAGACCTTATAAGAGATCTAGGAACACAGGTTGACAGCCACCTCTCTTTTGACCACCACATTGCCACTATGGTCAGAAAATCCTTCTATGTGGCACATCTCATTACTAAGGGTTTTGCATTCAGGAAGAAAGAGGTCATTGTCTCCCTCTACTCATCCCTCATTAGGCCAGTCATTGAGTACAATGCCCCATTTGGCATGTACCTCACTAGACACCTGCAACAACTGGAGAGGCCACAAAAGTACCTCACAAAGAGGATCCTTGGCCTTAAAACACTTGTCCTGTATGGACAGACTCAAAAAACTCCAACTATTCTCTGTCTCATATCACCTACTTAGAGGCGATTTCTGCTTGTCTTATAAAGCCATGTCTGACCCAGCTCTGTTAGAAATGCTACAGCTAAAGAAATCCCAATCCCTCTGCACCACATGCTCCAGAGACCTCATCGTCATTACCACAATCAGCAGAACATCCTGGAGGGACAGGTTCATAACCCAGAGACTGCCCATGCTATGGAATAGACTTCCCATACATGTCAAGCAGAGCACCTCACTAGCCCTCTTCAAGAGAAATCTTGATGAGTGGATGGGAAATAGAAAATTCACCCCGGGGATCACTCCAGTGGCTGTACTCGACAGAGGCACTGGGAACTAAGGTCAGGTGACATGATGCCAGAATAATCCTATGTGCTAGGCTTGTAAAGGCTCCAGGGCCATTAGCCTAGTACACACCTATGAACATTTTGGCCATGCATAAAAATTACACCCTCATGCTGGCAGTATATAAACTTCATATACCTTTGTTTTCTTCTTCTTCTTCTTTCGGCTTTTCCCGGATAGGGGTCGTCACAGCGGATCACCTGCCCACTCATGATTGGCAGTGGAGTTTTACGATATCTGGTTGCCATCCCGGTGCCCACCTTTCCACAGAAGGCACACACATGCATACACTCATGCCTAGGGCCAATTTAGAGTATCCAGTCCACCTACAGTATGTCTTTGGGGTGTGGGAGGAAACCAGAGCACCCGTAGGAAACCCATGCCACCACAAGTAGGACATGCAGACTTCCCACAGAAGGCACCCCAGCCGAAGATAAAACCGGAGAACCTCTTGCTGTGAGGCGGCAACGCTAACCACTGCACCACCGCTTTTCATATACCTTTGTATGATGTGCAAAAAGTTGCTGTTTAAATGCATCCATTCCTAGTGCCCTGTAATGTGATTTTATTGTGAATAATGCTAAAGTAGGAGTAACTGAACAATAACTCAAAGGGAGAAGCATTTGTAAAATCTTAAACTTCTCCGTCATTTTCACTTTTTTTTTACAAACATCAAATGTGTGAAGCTAATTTCTGATAAAATCCACAATTATGTGTTAGTGCCAGATGAGCACCAGAAATGGATTTTAATGCAAAGTTATGTGTAGTCACCAAAATACATAAAAAGAGAATGCACGAACCAGTGAATCTAATTTTTAAAATGGAATAGAGATCACAGAAGCTGAGCAAGTCACATTGCTCTCCATTCTACACTGAAAATGGGCCCCAGACTTTTTGGGCAACCTGGTTAACAAAATATATAAAAATAAGTTATCAGCAGTTACTGAAAATGAAGAAATGCTTGTAAACATTTACTTTGATTCTTTTTTTTAAGTAATACAGCCTACCTGTTAGAGTGTGCTTCATTCATAAACCTGGAAAAACGCATTCAGCTGATGTACTTGTATAGTGCAAGTGAGATCAGCACATTGTGGACCACTGCTTAAGTAAATGTTTACTCAGTGTAATTTTATGCCTATGTGAACTCTTAGGCATCACAAACTCCTTAGTTATCCAATGACATCTACCCAGGTATTTAAAATGTTGTGTAACGAGAGAGAGAAAGCAAGATTATGTGTGTTTGTGTTGCTGCGGTACCTTCGTTGAAGGTTGTGTGTCAGAGCTGGCAACTCGCCACGTAAAAATCTACTGCCAATCATTAGCGGACCTGAGTTCCGCTGTGGCGACCCCTAACCGGGAAAAGCCGAAAGACACAACAACATGTGTGTTTGTGTTTACATGTGATGTTTATTTACAGAAAGGAGAGGATTTTTTGAGGTAAGGAGGGAAGAGTTTCTGCTTTATCTTGAAGCAGAGGCAACAGAACAAGCAGCATGGTTGACTGTGCGTCATTTAATAAGCAGCATCCAGCTATTTCTTTGTGGTCACTGAGAATGTGTCTGAGTAGCTGAATTAGTTTAAGATCAATAACCCTTCTTGATTGCTTCTATGGGTGGTTTTAAGTTTTCCACCAGTTAGGAATTATTTTTGGAAGATTTAAGTTGTACACATATGATGATGCATGCAATTATGTAACATGTCTTAACATGTCAACCAAATAAGCATTTTTTGCTGCTCCCATGGTTTTGATCTTGGTCACTGCAGTTGCCAGTAAAGTTCTTTCTTTCATAAGACTTATTCTGAATGTCTTAATGGCCATTAAATTTCAAATTAAATCCATTCTGGCATTGCATTTTCAATTTTGGTATGATGGTCTCACAGGCCTAGTATGAATGTTGGCCTTGCCATCCTAGGTTTAAGGCGGAATTTCACCACAGGAAATGCTAGTTGGAGTAGTAGTATAGAGAGCAATCTCCTAATTCTAACAGGCTTGGCAGTCATCCTTGGCTAGTGAGATGTTCTCCATATTGATCACTGCTACAGTAACTTTAACTGTATAGGTTATATCCTCCCAAGGATATGTAATAGCCAACCAGCTTCCAAAGCGTCAGAGCACCTTCCACATGCCCAAGCTGTCAAGCAAGCTAGCTGACTGAAAGATAAGTTTGGGCATGAAGACCTTCAGTGCTTTACTGCCGCCAAAGAGTACGCTTCTCTGAGGCATTTGAAGATCAACAGTGGGCTTTTGCTCTCTTTTGCTGGGCGGGTAAGTTCCCTTTGGGGAGAAAAAGACTTGCATTTTCTTAAATTTATTAGAATTGTATTACTTTTCTCTTCACGAAGGGTTATTTTAAAGCTAAGAATATTGAGTTTCAACAGACTCTCTCCAGACTGTAAAGTTCTTTTAAACAGAGCACCCTTTTTTCTCTCACTTTAAAAGTATTGTAAACTAACTGAAAACATATTTTCTGTGGAGAAGTTGTATTTATTTTTTTCCATTGTGAGGTTGCTAAAGTGTTTTAAAGTGCTTTTTACTGTGTTTTTTTTTGTGTCAAAAAGTAACTTTTGTGGACTGGTAGTATTACCTGCATTTGCTGCTTGCCTTCCCCAAGAAAGTGGCACAGCTTTCAGCTTGACAATGGAACAGATTGCCAGTACTACAGTCGGTCCTTCTTCCAACCTTAAAAATAAAAAGTTAAGCAAATAGCCTTTGCCTCCACAGTGGGCTAGCAATTTGCCTCATCTTCAAGTTGGTGGCTCTACTGTGGCCATTTGTTGTACTTCACACCACTCACCTTTTACCCCAGATCCCTCTGAAGTAGCAGCTACATCCACTATGGACTGGGGTGTGGCCATGTCCTCTGTGACTGTTAGAGTCCATTCAGTGGCAAGGGAGAGTCACTCTTGTCTGTCCTGGGAGAGGGAATAGGGAAGTTTCCCTGATGTGTCAGAATGCTGTGGCCATCCCTATGGAAGCTGCAGCTACCATTACTAACATGGCTGGTCCCATTTTTCTTGTTGAAAAGAAACAGAAAAATAAGCATGTATCTATTCCTCCTCAAAATTCTTTGGATAGGAGTAGTTTACTGGGACTGGCTCAGGGTTTAATTCAGGCTATTGATCCTTCTTATAAAGTAGTTTCTGGTAAAAGAAAGAGGGATTCATCTTTTCCTAAAGAGATTCAAGATTCTGAATCTGAACAACAAAGATGCAGGGACAAATTCATTTTTTTTTTTTCAGATTTCTGATTCAGACTTAGAAGAGTGCTCTATTTCTCTTTCTCTGAGACTATTGCTATCATGTCCCAGTGTTTTCAGTTAGAGAGCACTGAGGTTTCTCAGTCTCTTAGAAAATACTGTGAGATGTTACAGAAGGATTTTCCAGAACCTTCACCCATTCCTCCAGTCCTGTCTGCTTTAGAGGATGTATGTCTTACTGCCTGCAATTTTCCTGATGGTCAGCCAGCTGTTCCTAAAAAGGCAGATAGGATGCATAAAGTTCCTCGGTCTGTTAATTTTTTTATACACTATTGCCACACCTGACCAGGCAACTGTAAATTTAGTTAACTCCACTGTTGTTAAGCACTTAGATCCAGAGTTGACTGTTTTCATTCAATTCAACTATGGGTGGTCAGATCTGACCTTGCCACCAAGTCTAAAGCTATATGATTTCAGGGCTTAGACTTCTCCCCCACCCATAATTCCCTTAACTCCACCCTACTGCCTCCATTCTCATTTGCTGCCTAAGGTGTTCAGTCGCATTATCAACAGCTGTCATCCTGTATCCTTTTTGGAAGACTTTAGCAATACTCCTCCCTTAGTGAAAGAGTTTTCTCTCTCTAGTTTGTTTTTTTAACTAGAAATGGTAGTGTTAGAGTAGGCTTTTAGATTAGATAGGTTGTTATAATTGTCAGATATTCTAGGTCTTATTGTTACTGTCGAGTCTTTTCTTTTATAGTATTAAGATCATTTAGAACTATTATTGTTAAGTGTGCTATGCTTGTTTTACATTAGGCTCGGTATGTTTAGATGCTCTTTAGTGTTGGGTATTCAGCCACATTTTGCCGTGTGTGTCTTTGTTTTTGATACTGTGGACGAAGGTCAAGGATTCAAAAAGTACATGGAGTGTGAGCACAAGCTACCTCCCCAATACCCACACTTCCTTTGTGTGTATGGTTCAGTGCTGCTCACCTTGACAGTTTGTGTCAGGCTTGTTGCTCCTTTAGTGGCTGCACCTTACAGCATAGAAGGGAGAAACTGATAGTGAATGGACTTCTCCCTCGACTTCTCCCTCCCCAGACAGGGTCTGCCATCCCTTCTGTTTTTTCTCCTCACTTCAAAGACAAGAAGTTTAAGGAGAAAGCTAATAAAGACAAAGAAAAAGACTTGAAGAAAACCGAATGAGACAAAACTAAAGAAAAGAAAAAAATCAGACTACGAGGAGTCCCGCAAGTCATCCCCAGATTTGACATTTGTTTTAGTATTGGATCCAAAGGTACTGCGATTTACAGAGCCGGCAGTCTTTCAGCACCAAACGTCTCCTACTCGGTCCAGATTCTCCCTGGGTCCAGTAAGTCCCAGACTGCATTCTCCTTTCCTTCAGTAGAGGAGATACTCTAGGCCACCATTGGTGGCATCGTCTTCCCAGTCATCAAGAAGTCTGACTGAACAAAATGTTGACAGAATAATGTGAAAGTTTCTGAGGATGTACATACAACTTGGGGGTCTTTCGATACCATCATCTGGGAATGTAACGAGTGCTGTTCCATCTGCGCTCTTCTTGTGTCTTTTCCAAAACAAGATACTGGTTGTCTTGGGCCTATGCTGTCCCAGAGAGCTTTTGCCAGAGCAAGTAAGTTAAGTGACTTTGACTAAGACAGGTTCCCTTCCTCATTTAGGTCCGACATGTTCAGATCCAGAGGAGTCTTGGAGCCAAAGTTTTAGTGATGGGGCTCTGGGGGGTGGTTTGACTGCAAAGCTTTCAAAGCCATTACTTCCAGTCGGTACTTTGGAACTGGAAAGCTCGGCACCAAGATCCACCTCTGGATCGAGGTTCATTGATTTCAAGGTTTCCTTTCTGTCCAAGAATAGAAGGGTGCCAGTGGAGCTAATGGCATTCTCTGCTTCCAAGGCTTTTGAAAGGGGCCTTTCAGTGCTGAGGGAAAAAGAGCTTTTATTCAGATCATCACCATCCAAAACCCAACTGGAATCAGCTTCTGCTTCTCATCTTTCTGTCAGACAAGGACAGTCAGTTCCACAGGCTTCCTAGGCTACTTGCTATATAAACTCCCAATCTGATTCTGAACCTCCTCTGCAGATGGTTCATAGAAAACGGGCATGCAAGCAGAAGCACTTCGCCTCTACCCTGTCCGTCACCGAAGACACTGACTTGGATGAAGGCGAAGGCTCCAAGATCCCTCTCTGAAGATGTCAGTTTCAGCGAGATCCTGGAATTGCTGAAATAGAGAGGGGGATGGTCTACAGATAGTCCTTCTCCAGATGCGTCCATATTCCTGGAAACCTTTCGTTTCAGCTCATCTTTGTCCTGGGTGGTACTGCCTGTTGATGCACTTACTGATTTGATAGCTCAATGGACATGAAAGGACCCTGGTGTGGTGAACCTATCACCAGGAAATCTGATAGGATCCTGTCTGTTCCTGCAGACAGAAAACATTGGAGCAAAGGATGTGGTGGTTGTAGCAACAGCCACAAAGAAGGAATTGTCTGAAGAAAGTTCCTCAGGTCATTCCCCCCCCCCCATTAGAGAGTCTAGGCTGTGGACCATTTTGGGAAATGGATGTATGCTTCAGTGATTTTTGCTCTAAGAGCATTGAATTGCTTAGCTCATGGTACTAGATTTCAGAGAGAGACTTGACTAGGGAGAGCTCCAGGTGTCACTTGGGTGTTCTACCTGCAGATGTTCAAAAGACAATGTGGCCATGCATCCCCAGCACAGCTGATGGCATAGCATAAGCAACAAGCACTGGCATTACCATCTGTTGACATTCAAGGATGTGCCTTTGCGACTTTGTGGAAAGCTTCAGGATCTCTTTCATCAGTGCATCTTTTGATGGATCTATGCTTTTTGGACCAAAAGTAAAAGAAACGCTAACCAGGAGTCAACAAGATGGTAGGACTGTCTCTGCAGTAGACATTTGTTTTTCCACATCCCAGAGAAACTACTACAGGAATCAAAGGCAAGTTTTTATTAGGAAACTCCTGGAGATAGATCACCTCATGGTAGAGGTGGGAGTAACGATAATAGATGTCGCCCTAGAGGCAAAGGTGGATTAAATAAACAGGGTTTGCTTAGACCATTTACTGAAACGCCCTCTGAAAGATTGCCCGACTGCTGTACTGTTGAGGGAGTCAGAGGCACTTATCTCTGTACTCTCAAGCCTGGCACAACATAACTTCAGATTCTTGGGTACCAAACATAATCCCCAGAGGTTATTCTATATCACCCTCCCCTATTGAAAAGAAGAAAGTTTTAGATGTCCCACCCAGTCAATGGGATCCTGTAGTAGAATAAATTTCCAAGATGCTAGGAAAAAAGATTGCTGCAACAGGTGCCTGAAGACTAGCTAGAATCCAGAGTTTACTAAAGATTCTTTTTAGTACCCATGAAAACGGGAGCTCTGGCCCATTCTGGACCTAAGCCAGTTGAATCAGTATGTCAGGCAGCCAAAATTTCAGATGGTCATGCTTTAGTCCATTTTGCCTCTACTGTTAAAGGGTAATTGGAAGTGCTCCATAGATCTCAATGACGCATACCATCATGTGAAGCTAGAAAAGCATTTGAGGAGATTTCTCCATTTCTGTCTGGGAGCCAGTCATTATTAGCTTAGAGCCCTGCAACAGTCTCACCACAGTACCCAGAGTATTTACCAAGATTATGAAAGTGGTGGCAGCGCATCTGCACTTACTAGGGATCCAGCTTTTCCCATACCTTGACGAGCAGTTCCTTACCTCTACAACCGACAACCTCTTATCACTCCATCGGGACTTTCTGAAAGCTAGTCATTATTAGTTTAGAGGCATGCAATAGTCTCACCACAGTAACCAGAGTATTCACCAAGATTAAGAAAGTGGTGGCAGTGCATTTGCTCTTAGTAGGGATCCAGCTTTTCCCATATCTTGATGAGTGGCTCCTTACCGCTACAACCGACAACCTCTTTTCTCTCCACTCGGACTTTCTGCTCTGACTGATGCAGGTTCTAGGCATCATGCTTAATCTGACCAGGACTCAGCTTATGCAGTCCCAGCTGATAGAGTTTATCAGATGCCACTTAAACACAAGCACACAGATTGCCTGACTTCCAAGTTTCAGGGTACTTTCCCTTCGTTTAATGGCAACCCAAGTTCTTCACCATCTCTGTCCTCCAGCAAGACTGATTCTTTGCCTGTTGGGCCTTACAACATCCACAGTCCTTATGTTTCCACTTGCCAGATTTTGCATGAGGGTTCATCAGTGGACTTCAGTGGTTAAATAGTCCCAAAGTTTACATCCACTTTGTGCTGAGATAGGACTTTAACAAGTTTGCAGGAAGTACATATCTTGGTGGATAACATCTTGTTCTGTGATAGATGGGTGTCCATTCCCAATGGACTCTCCTGTGGTTGTAGTGACAATGGACGCTTCCCTTCTATAGTGGGAAAGGGCATTTTAAGGGAAGACATTCCAGGGAACTTGATCACAGATAGAGGTCAATCTTCAGATCAGTATTCTGGAGATGAGTGGTCGTCCTGCCATTTCAGTTCTTTCAGGATGCTTTCCCTAAAGGTGTTTTCCAAGTGCACACAGACAGTATGTCAGTAGTCTGGTACACCAACAAACAGGGAGGAGCCCATTCCTATCCCCTATGCTGAGAAGCCATGAGAGTCTGACAGTGGGCAATGTCTTCACACTGCTTTCTAATAGCAGTGCATATCCTGGGGTTGTCTAGTGTTCAGAAGAACAAGGTGAGCAGATCTGTCTTGATGCCACACAAGTTGTCCCTCAATCCACCAGCAAAGGCCTTGAGCTTCATTGCTGCGACCAACCTTGGTGCAACCTGTTTGTGTCTCACCTGAATAACACGTGCAGTTGCCTTGCCCTGATCCCTTAGCTGAGACTGTCACCGAGGAATGCTCCAGTACACAGTTCACCCCCAGGGTCTCCTCTGTTTTTCCTCATTGCCTTTAATGAACAAGTTCATGCCAAAAACAAGATTGTGCAAAGCCAAGATGATCCCCATTGCCCATTTCTGGTCTCATCAAACGTGGTTTCCCTTCCTGTAGCCTCTTGTAGTGCATCATCCATGGATCACTGTCCAGATCTATTAACACACCCATCCAGACTATGTCCTTTGGACCAGAAAGTCATGAAGTTAACCGCTTGGTTCTTCCATTTCTAACATTGGCCAGGGATGCCAGCCTTTCCGCGTCAGTTATTCGGATCCTGTCAGGATCTCAAAAACACACCACTACAAAAATATACCACTGCAAATGGAAGAGATTTTCCATATGAGCTGCTTCCAAGATCTTAAATCCATTTTCAAATCCTGTTCCTTCTATTCTAGTATTTTTGTCAGAACTTTTACACAATGGATCCAGTTACTCAGCTATTAAAGTTCAGTTGGCAGCCATCTCTAGCTTTCATATAGGCCCGAACAGCACCTTTGTAGTCTCTATAAGGATTTCTAAAGCTTTCCTGAAGGGAGCATTTCTTTTTTGGTCCCCTATCAGAGACCCCACCCCCTTGGGATATTACCGTCATATTACAAGCATTGACTCAGCCACTTTTTGAGACAGCAGCATCAGTAGATTTAAAGATCCTGTCTTGGAAAACAAGTTTTCTGATGTCAGTCACTTTAGCTAAATGGATTTCAGAGATGCACACACTTTCTTGCAAACCACCATATTTGTTTTTTCATAAAGATGGGGTTTCCTTAAGAACTAATGCATGCCTAAGGTAGTGTCCAGAGCTTATCTAAATCAGTCAGTAAGTCTGCCAGCCGTTTTTCTATGATTTTCAAACAGAGGTGTATACATGCTACATATGCTGGATGTTTATCATCAGCATATAACTAAACCTTTCAGAAAGTCAGTTCGACTTTGTGGAATTCTCCAAGTCTAAATTAGGCAAAGGAGCAGTGACTAAATTTATTCTGTCTAAATGGTTATCTGAATGCATTTAATTCGTGTACAATAAAAAGGGCTTGTTTCTACAATCTAAACTTAAGGCTCATTCTACAAGGGTAGTGGCCACGTCAGCAGCCTTTATCTATTGATGATATCTGTGCAGCAGCTACTTGGTCAACAGTTCATGCATTCGCATCTCATTATAGACTGGATGAATATTCTAGATCGTGGTCCTCCTTTGGTTCCACCATCCTCAGGAATGTCCTTCTTGATAGCACCTGGGTTCATATAACTGGAAATCTGTCATATAGTTGAATCGGACAAAAATAGACAACATTAGATACAAAAGTTATAACTTACCTTAATGATAGATCCATGTTGTCTGATTTTCGTCCAGTTCAACATCCCTCCCACCTGCCCCCTGTTAAACTGTCACAAATAGGACTCTGATGACCAGTTGACTTTAGTATTCCCTCTCTGTGAGCATTCATTACTGCCGGTGTCTTTTACCTGTCATTTTTCTATCTTGCATTATGAAACTGATCTTGAGTCAGAGTTATTTCAGTAATGTATAATTAAATTGATTTACTTTTGGATAAATATTTCAGGGGGCAAATTCGTTTTGAGGTGGTAGGGTGGAGTTTAGGGAATTATGAGTGGGGGATGAGTCAAAGCTGTGGAACCAAACAGCTTCAGATTTGGTGCCAAGGTCTGATCTAACAACCCTTAGTTGAACAAGACATAAATCAGACAGCATGGATCTGTCATTCTGATAAGTACATAACTTTTGATGTGAAGTTGTTCTATCTTGCTGTTCATTCTTATAGATGGGTTTGAACCCGATCCTCGGCTCCAAGTCGGCTTATTACAAAACTCAAAGTCTTCAGATAGCTTGAGGCCAAGTCCCTATCCCATGACGCACCAAGAGTAACCTCAGATCTAGTTTGCCGCTGCAATAGATCAAAGGTTCTCGCTAGCTCGAGCCAGTAAAGCCTTTTTTTTTCAAATATTTCTTCATTATATTGATAACTCTTTATTAATTGTAGTTTTAGATACTTATATAAGCTCTTACAGCTTTATTGTGTAATTCCCTTTCCCTTGGTGTGCTTTTCCTAAATTACTAGTTGGCCACGTTTTTCCTTGGCCTAGTTTATATTGTTAGAGTGTGTTTAACCAGTGACATTCTGTCACAACTTGATACTTTATCTTTGTTTAGATAAATACTTTTGTGTGTGTGTGTGTGTGTGTGTGTGTGTGTGTGTGTGTGTGTGTGTGTGTGTGACTTTTAATATGTATTTTTCAAAGGGCTTGTTAATTGTTGTTACTGTTCAAAATTGTTTGGGTGTGTATAGTTTTACAGTAACCTTTTTTGATACTGTGGTTTGTACAGTATGGCTGCCAAGACAAACATCCTAAGTCAGTATTTAAAAAATGCCCTAAATGTGGCCAGAAAATGTCTGTCACTGACAGTCATGTTAACTATGTTTATTGTTTGGGAGCATTACATCTCCAAGATAGCTGCTCCATATGTCATTCTTTCTCTTCTAGGGTTCTCCAGGAGAGAAAGAGGAAATTGATCGATATAGGTTTGCTGTAACCCTCTTTCCAAGAAGCTTTATACGACCAAGATGGAGCCAGTAAGTCCTCAAATTCTTCCAAGACTTCTGAGAGTAAGAAATACAAAAAGTCTTCAACGTTGCCCCCGCAGACATCGGAGCTGGTCCCCAGTTCTGGAACCGGTATCCGAAGTACCGAAGTCTCTTCTGTTACAGTCGGTACCACCCTCTATCCACTCATCTCGATTTTCGATCAGCCTTTCCGATGTGGATGTGGATCGTGTGGTGCAGAAGCTTTTACAGACACCGGCCTATGCTAAATTTTTATCGACTCCGACCCAAGCAGCTTCGAAGCCGAAGACCCTTTTGCCAGCTACTACTCTTCCTCCTCTGAGACATACCGGTCCTTTGGAACTGGAGGAGTCGGACTTGTTGATCATGGAGCCTTTGGAGTCGATATCTGCTCCAGAGTCTTTGGCTCCATTTACTCTGATGTCCGCGGCATCGATCGAGAAATCTAGGAGCCAACACTCTCTGGTTGGGTCCGGGGAGGCTAGTCAGACTGACTTGTCGGTTCCGACTCTGCCTCTCAGGGCTTCGGCTCAGATGAGCTTGGCTCCTACCTCTGCCTTGGAGCCCACTGTCCTGGTGCCGGGGGTATCGACGGTTTCCTTGAATCCCTCGGTCCCTTTGCATCAGAGCAGAGGTGACTTCGAAGCCATGAGGAGAGTTATGTCCTCTAAAGCATCTTTGACCTCAGGTCCAGCTTCTTTCTCCTTAAAGCGCCTGTGTCTACTTCTGCTTCACACATCCTTGCCAAGTATAGAGACCTAGAGCCTCGGGAAGCCCCATTGGGTGGCTCATGCTCTTCTGAGATCTCACCAGAAGCTCCCACTGATGAGGTTCCCAGGAAGAGAGTTTGTAAGAGGAAGCATCTAGACTCCCCACAGGAATCCCTGTCATCTGATACCGACTTGGATGAATCAGAAGGGTCCCCACCGTTCCCCTCTGAGGATATCTCATTTGCTGAGATACTAGAAATCCTTAGGCAGAGGGGCGACTGGCAGTCTACCAACCCTACTGAAGATGAGTCTGTTCTCCTGAAGGCTTTCAGGTCTCAGCCCTCCACCTCTTAGATGTCTCTGCCCTTCGATGAGCTTATGCAGCTGGTCTCATGAAGGGCTTGGGAGTCTCCGGACACCATCGAGCCTGTCCCTCGGAAGCCTAATACATTTATCTCTGCTCCCCAAGACAAATCCTTTCTGACCGAGGGTGTGCCAGTTTATGTCATGGTGATGGCAGCAGCCAACAAAAAGGAAATTTCAGAAACTTCCTCTTCTATCCATCCTCCTAACAGAGATTCCAGGATCATGAATAGATATGAGAAGTGCACTTACAGTTCACAGACTTTTGCACTGCGTTTGCTCAACTATCTAACCCATTTTACGAGACTACAAAGAGATCTCCTTAAAGAACTGGGAGATACTTTTCAGGGTACAGTATCTGCAGGAGCTTCAGATAAAGTTGCCTCCCAGCTTGCTACCCTCAACTCCATAGTTAACTCATCCATGTGCCTCATTTCGTATGCAGCGGATGGAATTAGCAGAGCAGCGGGTACAGGAATTGCTCTTAGGGACACTCCTGGATGCGGTTGTGTTCCTTCGTGGAGCCCTTCAAGTCATCCTTTGTAAATACCCCTTTTGATGCCTTGTCCCTTTTCGGGCCCAAAGTTAAGGAAACTTTGACCAGGTGTGAGCAGGAAGGAAAGTCTATGTCTGCCGTCGGAGTCCGTGTTTCCACCCCTACCAGACCCTACCCCAAGGGTTAAAGGGGAGGAAAGATGTGGTTCTGAAAAGCCCAAGGATCCTTTCAGGACACACATGGTGAACCCCCTCCAGGGGCAGAGGAGGGGACAATAACAGAAGATGCTACCCTCATGGCAGAGGGGGTCCACAAAACCAGGGCAACAGAGATCACTTCTTTGGGAAGCCCTACCAGTGCTCCTGAAAGGAGGCCTGACTGTTCTACTCTGGAGGCAATTGGGGGTCGCTTATATTTGTATCCAGATGCCTGGCTCAAAATAAACGACAACTGGGTACAAAGTATCATTTCCAGAGGATACTTCATTCCTTTCGCCACAAACCCCTCCACTGACAAGAAAAATCCCAGACGTTCCACCCAGTTACAGGGAACAAGCAACAGTAGAGTTCCAAACGTTGCTAAGAAAGAGTCATCCAACCAGTCCCAGTAGACCAGACAGGATCCAGAACTTACTCAAGATTCTTTTTAGTTCCAAAAAAGACAGGGGACAGGAGACCTATATTGGACCTCAGCAGGCTAAACAAATCTGTCAAGAAAGAGAAGTTTCGGATGGTCACACTTCAGTCGATACTTCCTTTTTAGGGAAAGACAATTGGATGTGCTCAATAGATCTCCAGGATGCGTACTACCACATAAAAATGGCCAGACCATCCAGGGATCATCTGCGCTTCTGGCTTGGAGCCAATCATTGCCAGTTTTGAGCCCTGCCCTTTGGTCTCACTACAGCCCCCAGAGTGTTCACCAAATGTATGGCAGTGGTCACGGCTCACTTGAGATGTATATGATTCCAGGTGTTTCTGTACCTAGACAATTGGCTCCTCACCGCCACCACCAGGCATCAACTCATTCAAGCCAGGGACACCACTCTGTCAGTCTACAGCCAGCTGGGCATTACAATAAACTCAGAAAAATCGCCTTGTTGCCATTGCAACATACCATTTTTATCAGAGCAGAATTGGACACCACCACCACCACACTGAGATTTCCAGTCGAAGGAGTCTTACTACTCCGTCAGCTAGTCCCCAATCTGATATCCAAAAACAAGGCTCCAGCATCAAAAGTACTAAAATTGTTAGGCATGATGGCAGCTGCAATTCTGGCCATACCGCTGGGTTGCATGCACATGCGGATACTGCAGTGGCTGTTCACTCAATGGTCTTACCAAGAGCTCCCCATGTCTCACCTTATAATGATCATGAACGCTTGCAAAAAGGATCTTCAGTGGTGGTTGACCTCTCTTCATGTCACGATAGGTCATCCATTTATTCTACCCCCACCAGCGGCCACAGTGACCATGGATGCTTCCCTGATAGGGTGGAGGGGGGGATTTTCAGGGAAGAACAGCCCAAGGCACATGGCCTGATCAATAGTCACACCTGCATGTCAATGTCCTAGAGATGAGTACAGTACTTTTAGTATTGTAGTACTTCCAGGACTCTCTTCCTCTGGGTACAGTTGCGATTCAGACAGACAACATGTCAGTGGTCTGGTACTTGAACAAACAAGGAGGAACCAGGTCATATTCCCTTTGTCGCGAGGCCCTAAGAGTATGGCAGTGGGCTATATCCACCCAAAGCTTTCTGTTAGCAACGCACATCCCGGGGAAATCCAGTGTTATAGCAGTCAAGCTGAACAGAACAATTTTGTTGCCCCAGGAGTGGTCCCTCGAGAAAGAAATAGCGGACAGGATATTCAGCAGGTGCGGCCAGCCTTGCTCCGACCTTTTTGCCAGTCACATGAACATGAAATGCAGAAGCTACTTTGCCCTCATTCCCCCTCCGGGAGAAGCCCCAAGGGACACACTCGTACACAGTTGACCTCCAGGTCTCCTCTATGCATTCCCACCAATCCCGTTGATACCAAAGGTACTTCAGAAAGCAAAAGCCCTGGGAAGGACCATCACTCTAATAGCCCCTCATTGGCCTCGTCAGATTTGGTTCCCCTTCCTTCGACTTCATCTTTTGGAGGACCCTTGAATTCTGGACCCAGTTCCAGATCTTCTTATGCACTCGTCGGGGGAACATCATCCCTCTCTGCAGTCCCTGAAGCTGACAGCTTGGCTGCTGCAATTCCCATCCTAGCCAGGTTCCATAACCTTTCTAATGAGATGAAGCAAATTCTCTTATCTCAGAAATCCTCTACGAGGAAGCTATACCTTAACAAATGGAAAACATTTTCTGTATGGGCTTCTCAAAACAATATTGATCCCTATCAAGCCCCTATGGCCTCCATTTTAGAGTTCTTGACTATGATTTTTAACAAAGGAGCTGCAGCAGCAACAGTTCATGTTCAACTTGCTGCCATTTCAAATTTTCATCTTGGATATGAAGGATTGAACATTATGTCACACAAACTATCCAAAGCCTTTCTTAAAGGGACCTTTCATCTCAGACCACCTATAAAATCTCCCTATACCCCATGGAATCTAAATGTTATGCTTTCTCACATTATTCTTCCTCCATTCGAACCAGCCTCCTCATGTGACCTCAAATTTTTGTCATGGAAGACTGTCTTTTTAGTAGCTATCACTTCTGCCCGCAGAGTGTCAGAGCTTCAAGCCTTGTCCATCAAGCCTCCTTATTTGATTTTCCATGCTGACAGAGTTTCACTTTGAACTAACCCGTCTTTTTTACCTAAAGTTTTCACAGAAGCCAATCTTAATCAAGTTATTGATTTGCCAGTTTTCTTCCCCAATCACTCCAACAATTTAGAATATATGCTGCACAAACTTGATGTTCATAGACAGCTCAGATTTTACTTGGATAAAACAAAAGATTTTAGGAAATCTGAACAGCTTTTCGTCTCCTTTTCAGACTCTAGGAAAGGTATGCCAGTGGCCAAAACAACTCTGTCCAAGCGGTTATCTGATTGTATCACTTTTGTTTATTCAGCTGCTAATATGGCCTTACAACATAAAATTAAGGCTCACTCCACCAGAACAGTGTCTACATCCTCTGCTTTTTCTGCCAGACTTCCTATTGATAACATTTTTGCAGCAGCCACTTGGTCAATGCCTCATACCTTTATCACTCATTAAAAAGTTGACAGGGCCTCCAGGGACAGGGTCTTCTTTGGATCCACTGTCCTGAAAAACATACTCCCGTGAGGCACCTGAGATAGATGGTGCTTGGGACGCTACCCATCTGTAAGAATGAATGGTGAGATAGAACAACTTCACATAATGAAGTTATGTACTTACCTAACGTTTCATGTGAGTTGTTCATCTCGCCTTCATTCTTACTTCCCACCCTCCTACCCCATCCTGGGCTTTTCGAATATTGAGATGCTGGATTCTTCCTGGTGGCTCAACCCTTTTATAGCTTTCTCTTATGGAGTGATAGAATGACATATGGTATTATTATACGCAGAAAACAAGATCTGAGGTACCTCATGGTGCATCATGGGTAGGGACTTGCCCTCGAGCTATCTGAAGACCTTGATCTTGTAGTAGGCTGTCTCGGAGCCAAGGATTGGCTCCAAACCAATCTGTAAGAATGAAGGCAAGTTGAACAACTCACATGGAACGTTATGGTAAGTACATAACTTCTTTTTTAATTCCAGACCTACTCTTTTAATAACGATGGGAAAATTATTGATAGGTATGGGAAAAAGTGTATACTTATGCTTTAACTAACTTAGTTTCTTCTATTGCATAGGCCACTACTCATTGATTGGAGTGTGTGTATGACTCTGTTGATACTTCTTCTAGGGCTGTGGCCATGGGACTATTTTAAGGAGGTTTGCTTGACTGCATTCTCAGAACCTCCCAAATTATGTAAAAAGTGAGATTTTAAATTCTTCCTTGGAGAGAGATTTAGTGTTTGGCCTCCCTGCTGCAGGGGTGATCAAAACATGTGATGAAAGGGGCAAACTGATCCAAGGAATCTTTAAAATTTTTAGCCCTCCTTCTCCAAATTGTCCATGGGATTTTCATTTGCCTCATCCAGTTTGGCAAAAGAATTAAGAAAAAAAAAATGAAAATAAACAGTCTCAGCAAAATTCAGCTAGTGAGAGGCCTCCAAGTAAACCAGTGGCCCCTTCTTATGATCTTACTTTTGCATTAGAGAAGATAGCACTTGCTCCATTTGAACCAGGTAATCTGGCTGACTTGAGGTTCTTAACATGGAAAACAGTTTTACTGATTGTTCTAAACTCTGCAAGAAGGGTATCTGAGTTGCAAGCTCTTATATTGTGTCAACCCTTCCTCATTGTCCATAGGGAGAGGGTTTCTTCGAGAACTAATCCTTTTTTTATGCCTTAAGTGATGTCTGAGTTTACTTTAAGCCAAACTATTCTGTTTATTTATTTATTATTATTTATTATATAAACTATTTCTCCCCTGAACATAAAAATGAGGCAGAAAGGATACTCCATACCTTGGATGTCCACACACAACTCGGGTACTATCTTGATGGAACTAAATCTTTCAGCATCTTCAGATCAGTTGTTCATTTCTTGTGAAAATAAGAAGAGACAACTTGTATCAAAACAGACTTTTTCCAAATGGTTGTCTAAGGCTATTACTTTTAGTTATACTCACCATTGCAAATCTGTTCCAGGCAGGTTCAAAGCCCAGTCTGCCTGAGACTTGATTTCATCTGTGGCTTGTTGGAAAGGCTGGATTCTAGAAGTATTCTAAAAGCTACTAGTTGGTCCTCTGTACATACGTTTACAAATCACTGTAAGTTTGATTCCTTCTCTGGGTCTAGGTCAGGATTTACTAAGACACTTCTTCCACTTGCCAAATATAGTTAGCTGAGTTAAACTACCCATATAGCTAAGGCTACTGCAACAGTGAGCAATATGAAGAACATAGTACAGTTGTGTAAGCTGTAGATGTTTAAATGATCAGTACTGCAGTACCCCCCTCCTTTTTTTGGGGATATTTTTTATGTCAGGGTGTGTGTGTGTTTATTTTTTGTTATTCCTAGCACTGTCATTTCAGGGCTCTGTCTCCCTGCCTTTGCTGGCAAGAAAACTCTGAGGTGCTTTGCGCCCAAACTTGTCTTTTAGTCAGCTCATCACAAGCTGCCTGACAGTTTGGGCACAGGGAAGGTAAAGCTTTGGAAGTTGGTCAGCTGTTATATCTTTGAAAGGATATAACATATATAGTTAAAGCTACTGCAGTCAGTAGTAATCATTCAAACATCTGTCTTTATAGCAAGTTCAACTTACACAGCTGTACTGTCTTAAGCCCATGCTTTTCCCCAGTTGCTGCAGAGGATCAGAGGACCAGAAGTGGTCAAAGCCTTGCTGTCATCTTGGGAGGGAAATTCCAGTGTGCTAGTGTCATCTATCTACTAATCATTCCAGTGGGTCTCAGGGCTGTCCAGACTGATCTCAATGAGGGGCTTTTTGAGTCATCAAGTTGCAGACTGATGGGACCCCAGTGATTAGGTCTTTCTTCCTGAGACCTCCCCCAAGTCAGGTCATGCAGCCCCGGTTGCGGAGAAACACTTAAGTTATGTCACACTAGGAGTCTATGTTCCAGGTCCAGGACATCAAATCCTTGCTTGATTCTTAGTAGGAATTTGAGTTGTAAGTGCAAGATCTTTCCCTTAGGGGCCTTGCCTGATGCCAGCACTAAGACCTGAGCAGTTCTCTTTTCCTTGGGTGTTTGACTTTACCATAGCACCTGCCATATGTCAGTTACACATTCATTCTCACATGACTCTGTGAGTAAGTCCTCATGTGAGGGTACTGACAGGAGGAACTGCACCCTTGTTAGAATTCCTTTGGAAGTCAGACAGCACAGAATTCTTTGTCTCTGAGATAGAGATGGATAATGAATCCTGCTGTACTTCCATCCAAATGTGTTCCACAATCTGGAGATTTTTCATGGCTGTTGAAGTCCGGCATGATTTGCTTCCATTCCGTATCCCCATCTACAGTCTGTGTATTTGTAAAAGAGCCAACAGAATGTTAGGATCATGTCCTGTGTGGAGTCAGCACTCAGGCTTGCTACCTTGAAAGCTTGTACACATCCCTAATATCCTCCCATCACCAGAAAGAGGGTCAATGCTAAGTTCCCTTCTGATTAGTGTAGATGTTGCATAAGCATCCTAATGCTGACTCATGTGATATGGGTGCAGCAACTTTAGAAACCGCAACCTGCATGACAGGGAGTTGTAAGCTTTGGACAGGTGTTGCAAGAGAGGTTAAACCTCTACCACAGTGTCTTGCAGGACCCTCAGGTATGTGCTTCATCTGTCCAAATTTTAGTCCTCTCTGTATGACCATGCTATAGGCAAGGTTTGATGCCTGTTTTACTGTGGGGTCAGGGAAGAGTCGAATACCTTGTCTGCTGCTGTTTAGCTGGGCTCTGTTGAAGCCTGTTGTAATTTGGACTATGTTGAATGTTGACACTAGATCCCAGCACTGTAGACTCTGGTATATGCCCCTGAAAAATGTCATGTCTTTGACCATACATTCTTAAGAAGGAACCCAAAATTGTAGGCTAGTAGTTAGAAGAGGGATCACTGTTTCATGTTCTTGCAGTCACCTCCCTCCTCTGCCAGGAAACAAAGTGAGACATTGTTATAACTCTGGAGCGAAGACTAAGTATCCCTTGACATCCATCTGCTGTTCTGCCATGGTGAGTACCCTCAGGAGCCATTTCTCCCCAGTACACCAAATTCCTTGATTTTATCCGCAATGCCTTCATCTGAACCTTATGCTTTCCCTGATTTCATTTTCCATAGTGCACTTTATACTACTTGTAGAGTGGTTATTTTTCCTCTTTCATCTCAGGGTATCCATGCAACAGTACAGCTTCTATGGGGTTTTCTTCTTAATATAGCTTCTTTGTGTCATCTTCTTAGTTACTTTCGAGAAGTTGTTAAAGGTTCTCTAGAATGTTGCTGTTTGCCATTGCAGCTGCTCTCATAGTCTTTTTGTTGGCTCACCAGTATTCATCATTAGGTTGGTCCAGTTTTTTCATCTCCCACTTCTTCATGCACTCCTTTCTTTTGATAACTTCTTGGACTTCTGCATTCCACCACCTGGCTTCCTTAGGTACCTTATTTCCATACTTAGCTCAACCACAGATGTGGTCAGTCATCCTCACACATGCTGTTTTGAGATGCGGACATTCATTTTCTGTTCCGTCCATTTCCTCTTCTTCCTGCGGCACTGCAGCCATGAGTATTTCCTGGAAATATTGTGCTTTCTTTCCAGTCAATTTTCAGGTTTTCATAGTATGTTTGTTGATCTTACAGTCTTTTGTGACCATTGTTTGTAGCTGATCATGACCACCAGTGGTTTATGCTGTGGGCTGACCATTTCTCTAGGAATGTTTTTGCAATCTCTGATTCAACCACTTTTCTTACTAGATGGAATTCAGCCTGAGTTGCATGCTGGCCACTCTTGGATGTGATCTTATAACTGTCACTTAGTGAACTAGGTGTTGGCAACCATTAAGCCATTTACCAGAGATAAGTCCTAAACAGTCTTTCCTTCATTTCTCCTGTTGCCCCAAGTATGTGGACCCAGGCATTCCTCACATCCTGTTCTCTCTGTCCTTATATATACATTCAGATCACCCGCTGTCAAGACAACTTATTTTGTTCTTTATCTAAGAGGTCTTGCAGCTTCTTCCCAAATACCTGCTTTTCCATGCCATCACAGCCCTGCTGTGGAGCTCATGCTGACATTATGAAGGCTGTTCAGTGTTTACTTTGGAATCTGGCTGCCATGGGTCTGTCACTGATTTTGGTGACATTTTTCACTGTCTTCAGAAGCCTATTTCCCACCGCATTTAACCCATTTCTAGTCTGTCCTCCCACTGAGTACTAGACTCCAGATCCGAGGCCAAGAGACTTTCTATGTATTGTGAGGTGGATTTTATTTCATTTGGTCTGGGTTTGCATGTAATGCAGATCTGGTAGTTCAATCATCATTAGATGCGTGTGAATCAGATTCAAACATTTCATTCTGTTGTAACAACATTGATACTTTTGTTCCAGCGGCCCTTTGTCTGTTCTTGGAAGTCATTTAGGTCTGTCAATAGTGCCCCAGGTAGGACAGTAGTTGTTCAAGACAAATGGAGATGATTTATGAAATGTAAAAGAAGCAACATATTGAGTCTCCTTGTGTCCTGGACACTTCTACTTGCCTTGAACGGAGACTCTTTAACAAAGGTTGTTTAAACATTTTTGCACCAAGTTGAGACTACTAGTGAGAAGCTGAGATTTGGATTATGGTTCCAGTCACTACACAATTTCTGCAGACAACATGAAAAACAATAGTAGCAGGTGTACAGTTGTATGGCTATCCTCAGTTTCATCCTAACAGCTGCACTACATAAAATACAATGTCCAGCATGTTGGTCTGGTTAAAGGCAAAATAATAGTGTATACCTGAATCTGGAGCATTGTGTTTTGCTTGTTTTACTCTTTCTAGCTTTTTGCTACAGTATGGCATGTATGTGAAATGACATTCCTAAGCTTATTTGTAGGTGAGCCACTGTTACTTAGTTTAGGTGAGTCAGGCAAAATATCCTTTGTCAAGAGGAAAAAAAATACACAGGAAGTTAATTCTTTAAAATGATGAACAAGTCAAAATTAATAATTTTTTATTTATTTTTATTTTATTTAAGTTTGATGACAAGGGAAGTCCATTGGGCCAAGAAGAGCCTGTTTTCAGTGGAGACCCAGTGAGAAAAGCTCCACAGTATTTGCAAGTTACATTTCACATGTTACAAAAGGACATAGTTCATACAGCTAATTAAACATTTACAGATAAGCTCCATGATATTTGCAACTGGCTTGTCACAGTGTTACAAAAATGAAAAGACATAATTCAATACTGAAATTTCAACATTTACTTAAAGTGAATATTTTTGTTATAAACTCAGTTGTAGGTTTAACATTTCAAAATATATAGCTACTTACCCATTAGTAGGTTAGGAAAATATTATTCATGGAGAGGGTAATGGTATAATTGAGATTGGAGAGTATAGTACAATAACTATTAGAGAGAAAATTAGTTTTTGGTAGGTGAGAGATTGTTTTGGGTGGGATGAAGTAATAGTAGAGGTAGTTGGATGAGTCAGTGCAAGGTGGAATGGGGGGGGGGTTTAAGTTGGAGCGTGGCAAGGGTATTCCCATTAGGAAGAAAGATGAGAGAGCAGCTGAGATTTGAAATTTGTATGGTTAGGTAGGTTGCGTAGGTTTGTGAGGAGAGAGTTCCACTGTTTAGCTAAGGAGTGGGACAGCAGTAGATGGCCAGGAGGTTGTGCAGGTTTGTGGACCTGAAGGAGATTTTTGGATGTTCTTCGTGTTTCACTGTTGCAGTCATTACATTTGGGTAATCTGCTGGCAGGGTGCCCTCAGTCGGCTTGATTAACAAAGTCCTGGGTCCTGCGTCGGTTGCTGTCCCTTCTTCCATGATGTCAGGGGTATAAAACATGCAGCCGATGCCATTACATCAGTCTTTCTTGCTGTGCGGTGCCCGAAGCAGAAGCAGTTCGCAAGTGCCGATCTGCCGACTCCTGAAATTTTCGTTTTCGAGTTTCAGAATTGAAGTCTTCAACTTAAAGCTAAGTACCCAGGGGGAAACTTTTTCTTGCTCCTTACCGATGTCAGTAAAAGTTAATAATTGCATTATTTGTGGAAAGCAAATACCTCATAAAGATTTTCATTTGTACTGTATTCCTTGCCTAGGCCCTGACCACGACTTACCTTGTTGTTGGTTTTGTGTTTTATTTACTCAGAGCACTATCCGTCGTCTGTACATTTTTGCCTCTAAATATTTCAGTTCTTGGTTTAATTATCTAGAAATGTTATTGGTTAATCATCCGACTACCGGGATTCCGAAAAAATGCAAAGATAAAGACAGAGACAGGCCGTCGAGGTCCAAAACTGCCGATGACGCTTCTCCTAAGCCAGTCGCCAGTTCACCGGTACTCAGTGAGGCGCTTTCGCATCCCCTGATACCCACTACTTCTGACTCGCAGGCCTCTACTGAGACCCATTCGGAGTCCGGTATGCCGCAAGATGCTTCACCTATGGAACCCGCTGATATCTCTACCTTGGATGGGTCGGGAGCCACTATGCAGGCACCGGCTTCTGAGGGTGTATTCAGGCCTACAGACTTGCATATTAAACCGACTCCACCTTCAATTCTAAGGCCTAAATCTCGATCTATGTCTAAAAAACTGACGCCCAGGCCACATGTTCAGGCCCCTATGCCTAAAAAACAAATGATCAAAATGGCTGAAGATCTAATTACTCTAATCAGGGGTAGTCACCCCCCCCCCCCCAATCTAAGAGGCCTAGGGCTGAGCTTGACTATGAATCTTCTGGTCAGGACTCTGTTTCTTCTGACTCTTCTAATGACTCTTCTAATGACCTGGATTTGTCCATACCTACTTATGAGGATTCTGATGCAGAGGATTCCATTCCCTCTGCTTCCCCCCCCCCCCCCCCCCGAGGACTTTTCTTTTGGGAAACTTTACAAACCTCAAGGGAGCATTTCCACTGGGAAAGTCAAGAATTTTCTGATTCAAAAAAGAGGCTTAAAGATTTCCTTCTTCTACCTCAGCATAGGCCTTTGGCTATACCTCCTGTACTAGACATTGTTGATGTGTTTTCGGAATCCTGTATGGCCCCTGATTCCCTGCCTCCGGCTCCTAGTAAACCTGACAGATACGACAGGGTTCCTGAGTCCCACAAGTTCCTTTTCAAAAATCCTGTTGCAGATCCAGAAGCCATTTCTCAGGGGCCCAAGGGCACTAAGGCTTGTACTGCCAAAAATCCTACCCCTTCTGATAGAGACTCCAGGGCACTGGATAGACTGGGTAAAAAGGTTTATACTTCTGCAACCTTGACAATCAGGGCTTTAAACTGCCAATTTCATATGTTAAAATATCAACAGCATATTACTGGACTGCTTAAACTGAAAATTATGTTGATTTCTGACTGTGTGGAAAATGAAGATTTACAGGATTTATTGCATTCTGCTGAACAAGTTGGAAAACATACTTTGCAATGTGGTTTTGATTCTTTAGAGGCCTCCTGCAGGGCTGATGTTACTGGGTCTGTGCTTAGAAGGCATGCTTGGCTTAAGGAGCAATCTCTGCCTGATCATGTTAAAGCAAAATTGTTGGATGCTCCTTTAAATCAGGACCGCCTGTTTGGCAATAAGGCTGAAGAAGTTCTAAAAAAGATGGAAGATAAAGCTAAATCTATGCAAACTGCAAAATATTTCTTACAAGTGCAACCTCCAAGATTTAGTAGGCACTGGCCTACTAAGAATTGTTTTTTTCCAACTCCTTCCAGATCCTCTCAAGCCAAACCCAGACACACCGAAAACACCAGGTTTCAGTTCCAGGAGACTCTCAGAACTAAGCAATGGGGGGCCCCCACTTCCAAATCTGGAAATAACAAGACACCCCCCTCTATGGTAAACCGTCTCAATGACTTTCCTTTAAAATTACCAAGCACTTACCTTTTAGCCACCCCTTTGGGGGGAAAGATTGCTCTTCATGCAAAAAACTGGGAATTCATAACCCAGGGCAAATGGGTTTTAAATATAGTGTCCCAGGGATACAGATTTCATTTCCACACCTTGCCAACACCAAACGGATGGCCAGACCTGCCCCCAAATCAGTGGGCAGAGACTCAAAACCAAGTACTTTCCCTCTTAAACATGGGGGCTATTTAACCAGTACCAGAAGAGGAAAAGGAACAAGGTTTCTATTCCAGACTTTTCCTGGTACCTAGAAAAGACCAATCATGGCGTCCAATTCTGGACCTGTCTACTCTAAACACCTTTCTGGACATTCCAAAATTCAAGATGTTGACTCTTCACCAGTTACTTCCTCTGCTAGGCAAAGATGCCTGGTTGGCAACTCTAGATTTCAAAGAAGCATACATGCACACCCCAATCAGGGAATCTTGCAGAAGGTACGTACGCTTCAAAGCAGGCTACTTGCATTATCAGTTCTCTGCACTGCCCTTTGGCTTGTCTACTGTGCCCAGGGTATTCACAAAGTGCCTGGCTGCAGTAATTGCATTTTGCAGGCAAAGAAATATTCAAATATATCCATACCTGGACGATTGTCTAATTCAGGCAGAAAACCAGGGCATACTTCTAAATCATCTGGCTTTTGTAAAAAAAAGGTTCTAACTTGTCTGGGGTACACCATAAATGAAAATAAATCACAATTGGTGCCCTCTCAACAGATGAAATTCCTGGGTGCAAGCTTGAATACAACTGCCTAGATGGCTTTCCTCATGCCAGAGAAGCAAATTCATTTGGTAACTTACTTCAAACAAGTGGCCACAAAAACCCTGCTATCTGCAAGACAAATACTGCAAGCCTTGGGGTTCATGGCCTCCTGCATTCTTCTAATTCCATATGCAAGACTGCATATGAGGAAACTACAGTGGTACTTAAAAAGTCTATGGAGTCAACATTGTCACAGCCTGGAAACAATGATTCCTATCATACCTTGCCTACACCTGGAGTTCCTATGGTGGGCAGAGGCCTGCCACCAAAACAAGGGACTGCCATTCACACTACCCCCTGCCAGCCAAACCCTAACTACAGATGCATCAGACTATGCATGGGGGGGCTCACCTGGCAGGGAAGTGCATTCAGGGCAAATGGAACCCAAATTAAATGCACCTACAGTATCAATCAAAAAGAAATGTTAGCTGTACAGAACGCTCTGACAGCCTTTAAGGACTACATTCTTCCAGGACAACTAATGGTAAAGACGGACAACACTACAGTTATGTGCTACATAAACAAGCAGGGGGTTACACATTCCTATCCCCTCTGCAGACTAGCCATGGCATTGTGGAACACAGCTTTGAGCTACCAAGTGCATCTACAAGCTCAATTCCTGCCAGGAAAATTGAATACACTGGCAGACGGACTAAGCAGAAAACTCATGGACCCACACGAGTGGAAACTGGAATCACGGATTTTCAACATGTTGACAACCAAATGGGGGAGCCCAGACATAGATCTATTTGCCTCCCCCCAGAAATACTAGTTGGACAAGTTTTGCACAAGGACTTCCCACAAAACAGCCTGGAAAGTGGATGCTCTGTCCTTCAGCTGGAAAAATCTATCAGTCTGCACCTTTCCCCCTCTACCTCTGCTCTCCAAAGTTCTGCTAAAAGTCAAACAGGACAAACCAAGAATGATTTTGATTGCTCCCGACTGGCCACGCCAACACTGGTACCCGCTCCTGCGCAGTGTGTCACAAACATTTCCATGGCACCTGCCCCGGGCACCTTTCTTGCTGTCTCAGCAGAAGAACCAGGTTCTGCACCCTCAGCTTCCAACATTGAACCTTGCAGCCTGGCTATTCACTTAAATTCACCCCTAGTATCCCTCAGCAAACCTGTGATGGATGTCATCTTTTAGGCAAGAAGACCTAGTAGTAGAAAATCTTATGCAGACAAATGGAAAAGATTCTGTGCCTGGAACCAATCTTTATGGATGAGCACAGCAGCGTCCAATTTACCTCAGATTTTGCAACACTTAACTGAGATGCTTCACAAGGGCCTGTCTTTTTCCTCTATTAAAATCCACGCTTCAGCTATTTCAGCTCACTATAACACAGAACCACCCCTCTTTTCTCATCCCCCTGCTCAAGCAGTATCTCAGAGGGGCAAAGAACTTGAGACCTCCCAGGAGAGTTCCTATCCCTGCCTGGGGCCTTAAATTTGTTTTGGAGAAGCTCACTCTACCTCCTTTCGAGCCAGCTGCTACTGCAGACTAAAACTTTCTTTCTTGGAAAACAGCCTTCCTTTTAGCAATCACTTCAGCTAGAAGGATATCTGAATTACAGGCCCTTATGGCAGTGGAGCCTTTCATCATCTTTCAAGTGGAAAGGGTATCTCTGAGGACCAGTCCATCCTTCATGCCCAAGGCGGTTTCCAGTGTGGTTCTTAATTAGTCTATTCATTTGCCAGCCTTCTTTCCCAATCCACAGAACAAAGGGGAATGGATTCTGCATTCTTTCGACGTGCACAGACAACTTAGATTCTACTTGGACAGAAATAAATTTTGAAGAAAATCTGAACAATTGCTAGTAGCATTTGCTGCTGGGGCAGAGGGGAAGGCTATTTCAAAACAAACCATTTCTAAATGCATAAGTCATTGCATTCATTTCTGCTATAGGTACCATGGAAAACCTGTCACCCAGGGGATCAGATCTCACTCCACCAGGGCTGCATCTACTTCTACAACCTTTCTCAGAGGTGTTCCTACCAGGGATATTCTAGAAGCTGCTACCTGGTGTTCTGTTCATACTTTCACCAAGCATTATCATTTACCAATTTTCTCTAAATCCAGAGCTGGCTTTGCCACTGCTGTCTTGCAGGTCCTTATAGCTGGTCCTAATGCTGTATACATGCCTCCTCCCAACCATAGTGTTGGGAATCTACCCAAATGTAATGACTGCAACAGTGAAACATGAAGAACATAGTACAGTTGTGTACGCTTACCATAAATGTAGATGTTAGAGTGTATTCACTGTTGCAGTCCCGGTTACCCTCCCTCCAGCCCCCTGTTTTTCTCTGACTATACCTCTACTTTCTTTTACTATGCTTAAAAGCCTTTTTGGTGTATTTGTTTTTGGTTGGAGGTATATTTTTGTGTTTTTAATTTTATTCGCTCCCCATTTGGAGGCACCTGACATCTGGGGCAAGAAAAACTGATGTAATGGCGTTGGCTGCATGTTTTATACCCCGTACGACCTGACGTCGTGGAAGAAGGGACAGCAACCGACGCAGAACCCAAGACTTTGTTAATCAGGCCGACTGAGGGCAATCTGCCAGCAGATTACCCAACTGTAATGACTGCAACAATGAATACACTCGAACATCTACATTTATGGTAAGTGTACACAACTGTACTTTTTTGGATCTGAGTGAACGGTTGGGAATGTAAAGTTTTAAGGAAGTAGTGAGAGCTGGGCAGTTGGCAGGTTTAAAGATGAGCTGGTGGGCAATGGTGAGTTGTAGGTAACTGAGGTAGTTGGGTAGTTCAAGCCAGTTGAGGGTGAGGAGGGGAGTGGCAGTGGTGGGATGAGTTTTTTGAATTGGTTGCAAATTTGGAGATCTTGTAGCAAGATTCAAGTTTGGACCGGAGATTGGTGAAAAGAAGGGCACCATACATAAGGGAGAACAGTAGGAAGGTGGATGCAAGAGTTTGATGGGTAGAGGGGCTTAGGAAGCGGTTGTGCCTGTAGGGGAGACCTAACTTTTGGTGGGTTTTCTTGACTGCGGAGCAGATGTGGGTGTCAAATTTTAGTTCTTCATCAATAATGATGCCAAGAAGCTTGGTGTTAGGAATGATTTCAAAGAGGGTGTTGTTTTGGCTCTGTATGGTGAATGTGGATTTGTCAATGGAGTTTTTGGTAGGGGAAAAAAACATTAGTTTGGTTTTATTTGTATTTAGCGCCAGATGGTTAGACTGCCTCCAGGTTTCTGTTTTGGAGAAGGCTGGTTGGGTTTTTGCTAGGGGCTCGGAGGTAGAGAAGGCTGAGCAGATGATTGAGTCATCTGCATATTGGATTATAGATGAGTCTGGGATGGATTGATGAAAGCTGTTAATGAATAGGTTGAAGAGAAGAGGGCCAAGAACAGAACCTTGTGGGACACCTGAGGGTGTGGGAAGGAAGGGGGAGGTTGAAGTTTTCCATTAGACAGCTTGTTGGTGGTTGGACAAGTAGCTGGAAAACCAGATGATGGTGGTGGGAGAGAGGTGTAGGGTGGAGAGTTGGGATATAAGTAGGGTGTGTGAGATGGTGTCAAAGGCCTTTGACAGATCTTGGAATAGTGTGAATACGAACTTGCCTGAGTCACGTTCGAGGTTTATGGTTTCAAGAAAGGAAAGAAGGGCAGTCATGATTCTGTGGGCAGGGCAGAAGCCATGTTGGGTAGGGGAGAGGAGGTTGTTTAGTGTTAGGTCTGCCATGAGTTGTGCTTGCATTGTTTTCTCTAGTATTTTAGAAAGAGGGGAAAGAATGGCAATAGGCCTGAAGTTGGTGGTATCAGTATTTTTTGCCACCTTTATGGAGGGGGATAATGTAAGCATGGTGCCAGACAGAAGGAACGTATGATTCTTGTTTGGATCTATTTATAAGAGTAGAGATGGGATAGGCAATGCTGTCTGCAGATTGTTTGAGGAAGGTGGGTGTAAGGTTGTCTGGTGCATTGCGACAGGGTTTGAGTTTGAGAAGTCTTTTTATAGTGCTTGTGGGGATGGATTTGAAGCAGAAGGATGTGGAGGAAGGTTGATTGGGATGGTAGTTGGGGTGGGAGGGGGTGGCGGTGGAGGAGGCTGATAGTTTAGCGATGCAGTCTATGAAGAATGAGTTGAACTTGGCTGGCTGTTTCAAGGTTGGAGAGGTTGGCGTCTGGGCAGGGGTTTTCTTTGTTGCAAGGATGCAGCATGGATAAGATGGGGTCCCAGAATTTTTTGGGATTTGTTGAGTGCAAGGACTGGAGTTTGGAGTACTGGACTTTGCGGTCTTTAATTATTTTTTTTTTTGCGGAGGTTCGTAATTCCTTATACTCTGAGGGTTTTAGGGTTTTTATGTTTTTGATATTGTTTCCATTTTTTGTCCCTTTGGTGCAAGGCTAGTTTAGCATTTTTCAATAACTATGGGCAGGGTTGGTTTTGATGCGTTTGGTTCCAGGGCGGGGCTTGCTGATTGAGAAGGGTTAGGAATGAGTGGTTAAAGTAGGAAATGGAATCATCCAGAGGAAGGGTTTTTAAAGGGGACCAGTCAGTATGCTTTAAGCATTTGGAGAAAGTTAGGGTGTTGAAAGAGGAGAGGTTGCGGGTTTGGATGTAGTGGTGGTGGTTATGCAGTGGAGATGAGAGATAATCGGCGAAGGCTGGTAGGTGAGAACTGAGAGGATCAGGTAATGTTCCGGCTTTGGTGATAAGGTTTGGGTGAGTTTTTGGGATCCAGTCAATGATGGTACCATATGTACTATCTTTATTTGGTCTGGTTGGAGATTGTATTAGTTGGGAGAAGTTGTACAGGTTAATTGTGTGGGACGGGGCTTCAGAGTTAATAATAATATTCCAGTTGATGTTGGTATCACCAAGTATATAGGTTTCATTTTTATATCGGAGGAGAACCAGGACAGGATGTTTTCAAGAGTTTTGATATTATCACCAGGGGGAATATAGAGGGCATAATTTCAGTGTTGACAAAGGTTGGTATTTTTTGGAGTAGGGAGTTATGGTATGGGAGGTGGGGTTCATTATTGCTACTCCACCTCTTTTATTCTGGGCTCTGTCATTGTGAATGATTTGGAAACCTGGTGGTAGGATTTCGCTATCTTTTATATAGGTTTTCAGCCAGGTTTCAGAAACAGTGGTGATGTTGGGGTGGTTATGGCAGAGCCAGGCATGGAGGTTAGGGAGTTTGTTTTTTAGGCTGTGTGCATTAAGTGTTGTAAGGTGAAAGGACTTTGAGTTTGTGGGTTGAGTGGAGGGTTTAGTGAGATTGATGTTAGGGATGGGTCCAGGGTTGGGGTGGATGTCGCCGGCTAGTGAGAGAGAGATGTTGTGGAGTAGAAGAGTGAGGCAGTGTGTTGGGCAAGGGTAGCTTGGGTTGTGTGAGAGTAGTGATTTTCTGGCACCACATTTAAGAAGGGAGTACAGGGGGGTTGAGTTGGGAGCAGTTTTGTTTTGAAAAAATAGATTGGGTTAGAGGTAAAGAGTTCATGTGAGATGGATGAGTAGGATGGGAAGTGAGGTTGATGGTAAGATGCAGTGAATTGTGTGTGAGAGTTATGACAAGGGTTGGGAAAAAGTGAGAGATAGGTAAGAGAAGAGAGAGATTAGTAGGGCAAATGGGGTTGTAGGGAGAGATGTTATGTAGAGCATTGTAGAAGGGGTGGATGTTTGGGGTGATGTGGATCTACAGGTGGGTGGGCTTTGGCGTAGTTGTATTGTGACTGGAGAGGTGTTGGGTGGGGAGGAGTCAGTGGATGTATAAAAGTGCAGGTAGTGGGGGTGGGTGGAATTTGGGGACAGGGTAGGGGAGCGGAGTGAGCCGGAAGGGCGAATGGCATGGGTTACACCTTCCGGGAGGAGCAGCAGTCGCCAAGCAGAAAACAGTCAGTGAGAAGGTTAGCAACTACAGAAATAGGGCAGCCTATCATTTTGGTTTGAATGGTACCTTGTTTGTTTTTAATATTTATGCACCAGTGGGGAGCTGCAGTGCACTGTGAAGCAGGAAAATGTAGTTATGCCAGGGGGTTTAGAAAGGAATATGCAGTAAATTATGACTCAATGGAGTACTAATTGTCATTTGGTTTAAAATTGTATTTTACCATGGTTCAGCATGGTACTTGGTGATATGCCGGGAGTTGCAATTTGTAAGGCTCTGCAACAGTAGCATGATTAAGTATGTATATTCTTCTTGATGGGTCCTAGGTTGGGTTATACTCTTCAACTTGTCAAAATTCAGCACTTTTTGGCAAAATTCTACACTAGCAAATATCCATATATCCACCTGATACATACCATAAGTTTTTCTGTCTACAGAGACGACTGCTCTTTTTTTTTACCACTTTCACATTTTGTTGCCAATCCTTGCTTTTTCCGGTGAAGTCCTATCTTCTCCTGCATAAATCTCATTGTAAGAGTACATTTGGCCATCAGCTTACTAGGCAAGACCATACTGATTTTGCCTGTATTGTCCTAGAGAATAGAATTACATGAACATTTGCAGTAATTTCCAGAGGTTCCTCGTCTCTTCTTGGTATTAGAAAACAGAAACATTCTCAGTGAATTTCAAGAGGATGTCTGTGTTCACTAGCTCTTTATGAAGAGTCTGGTAAGAGAGTCCTTTTTGCAGCTGAAGGCATTCATCTGGATATAACCACAAGACCAGGTCCCTGCTTCAACCTCCTCAAGTTCACTCCATTGTTCAGCCAGCTTCCATTTCCTTCAAGAGGTGTGATTATTGTAGATCAGAGCGTGTGTTGTGACTTTAAGAAGCATCTCAAAGTGAGGGCATGTGCGTATAAATAGAGAACACATGCAGGATGCAGCGCCATTTTGAGTGAACAGCAGTAGTCAGTCTGTTCATAAGCTTTTTTAAGTTTACGTTACTAAGCCTCAATCCTGATGTGTTTGTATAAAATAAAGCTGCTTGAACTGAACCCACAACTGTTCACCTGTTTTATCCTGACTGGACGAGTGACATGGTGTCAGAAGTGGGATGCCTGAACGACATGGTGTCGGAACTAGGATGTCTGAGGAACAAAATGCCAGAAGTTGAGCCATGAGGTGCACAGTTAGAAATGGAGGTATATAGAGGAATGATTCATCCCAACCTGCTCATGTGTTTGAAAAAAGGTCTGAAATGAATTTCAGGTAATTAAAACTCACATAAATGATTTATTTCATAAAGAAAACTATACAAAGCATTCACAATTCACAAACCACATTATTAATCAAACTCAAAGCACAAAAGCGTTATTAATCAAAATAAAAGCACAAAATGTATTATTAATTAAGCAAAATGTTTTGAAACCATGATATTTGATAAAATTATTCAAAATAATTATGAGAGCATTCAGAATTACTTCTGATTTGCATAACGAGCATGTTAAATGTTTAACAAGCACAAGAAAAGTATAACGAGCATGATAAAGGTCAAATGGGCATAACGAGTACAATGAAAGGGCAAAATGAGGACGGAAAAACAAAGTGACTGCATTGTTTTTAGTAAACGACCACGTTTTTCAATATGAGCTACTATTTTGCATTGACTAAAGCTATTTGAAGTATAACTAAAGTTGTTCAAAGTACCTCAGAGTGTGCAAAGTGCTTGCAGTGTGTGCTTTATTACAGAACAATTATTTCGAAGAGTTTACTGTGTGCAAAGTACAGTTATTTCGCAAAGTGCAGTCAGAATATAGTCATTTCGAGAATTTTGTTGTGCTGTGTGTACAGTTCATTTGCAAAGTCCAGTCATTTCAAAGTGTTTCTTACACTGTACAGAGTTATTTCGCAACATAGTAATTTCAAGAAGTTTGGGCGGCCGCGGTGGTGCAGCGGTTAGCGTTGCCACCTCACAGCAAGAGGTTCTCCAGTTCGATCCTCGGCTGGGGTGCCTTCTGTGTGTAGTCTGCATGTCCTCCCTGTGGTCGTGTGGATTTCCTCCGGGTGATCCAGTTTCCTTCCACATCCCAAAGACATGCTGTAGGTGGATTGGACACTCTAAACTGGCCCTAGGTGTGTGTGTGTGTGTGTGTGTGTGTGTGTGTGTGTGTGTGTGTGTGTTCTGTGTGTTCTGTGTGTTCTGTGGAAGGTCAGGCGCCGGGTTGGCAACTCGGCACTATAACACTCCACTGCCTATCATGAGTGGACAGGTGATCCGCTGTGGCGACCCCTAACCAGGAAAAGCCGAAAGAAGAAGTCATTTCAAGAAGTTTCTTGAGCCATGTACAGTTTATTCGCAAAGTGAAGTCATTTTGAAGTGTTTCTTACACTGATAAGAATGGTTTAGCAAAGTACAGTGATTTCAAAGTGTTCTTGTGCTACGGAGACTTATTTCGCAAAGTGCAGTTATTTTGAAGAGTCTGTTGTGCTGTTGAACATAATTACAAGTTTCTGGTATAAAGTTCTGATGTGTATGTGTGTGTATGTTCGTACATAATTCCAAGGATCTTTATTACTGTGTGTTGGCATGGCAGAGGCATTTTTGCAGACCCAGTCCACTTGTGTTTGATCATAATAGTGCAGGGAATTGGAGAGTATTTGAGCAGGAGTATGATATTTTCATACAACCAGCTTTGTCTGATGAAGGTGCACGTACAAGAGCATTTATTCTGCTTAATCTAGCAGGGTCAGAAGCCATTGAAAGAGAGCATTCATTTGTGTATGAATCAGCAGTATATGCAGGAGAAGGGGAAAACCATCATATTGTTGTACAAGCTGAATCAAGGGAGGACCCTGAGTGCTTGAAATGTAAATTTAGAGGAATGTGCAACCCCCAGACAGATGTTACATTGGAGAGGCACTTATTTTATACAAGAGACCAAAATCCAGGAGAAGCATTTGCTGCTTACATTCCTGACTTGAGAAACAAAGCTGAAACGTTCCGATTTGGTGATTTGAAAGAAGATTTGATAAAGGACAGGCTTATGTGTGGTGTTAATAATGCTGCAGTGAGAAAGATTGTGCTTCGAGACAGTGATTTAACGTTGAGCAAAGCCATTGAGATTTGTCAAATACACAAGCTTACAGAAAGGCACACTAATATGCTTGCAAGTGATAAGAGCATGGTTTCAGTAGCCTCTAGAGCACACGTAGACAGCATGCAGCACATGGCAAACAAAAACAGGCCTAAGCACATGTCAGCTACAGCTCCTGCGGGATTTCCAGGGAGAGCGCGTACCTTTCCAGCAAGTTGTAAGACTTGCTCAGTAAAATGGACATGCTCAGTTTAGCATAGGGGTGAGTCAGCAAAACCCAAGCCAAGTCTCATTGTTAACTGTCATAATTGTGGTGCCAGTCACAAGTCCAAAAGAGAAAAGTGCTTCGCATTTGGTCAGCAATGCCACAAGTGTATAAAATGGAACCACTTTCAAAAGCTTTGTAAATCAAGCAAGCCTTATTCATTTATTAAGAAAGGTCACTCAAAAAAGTAAGTTGATCATATAGAAAGCTGCAACTCTACTTTCTGTGTAGATGGTGTGTCAGTGGTTGATGAAAGGTTAATGCAGTAGATTTGTTGGCAAAAAATGAAGTGTTTTGTACTGTCCTGATTAAGGGTAAACCCACAGAGCTCAAAGTGGACAATGGTTCAAAGTGCAATGTTATGTCAGCAGAAACATTTGCTAGAGGAAGAGCTGGTGAACAACTTAATTTGGTCAGTTGTGCGAAGGTTGTTGCTTATGGAGGTTAAGAGATTCAAACCAAAGGCTCAGTAGTGCTTTCATGCTCTTCAACTGGGAATAGTTACAGCTTGCAATTTTATGTAGTCAAAATACCTGTACAGTCATTATTAGGTCTCAGAGACAATTTAAAAATGAAACTCTTTTCTTATAGCAAAGAAGTCCATCATGTAAACACATGTCCTAGTTCCAGTTTCACAAATGCTGTTTTCTCAAAGTATGCTGATATTTTCAAAGACAAGCGAGGTAAACTTCCAGTTGTGTACTCCAGGAAATTAGACCCAGAGATTAGTCCAGTGGTCAGACCAGCGAGAAAAGTTCCGATAGCTATGCTGGACAGAGTCAAAGTCCTGTTGGATAGCAGCAGGTTGTGATTTGTCCAGTTACACATGCAACTGAATGGGTGTCTTCCATGGTAGTTGCTCATAAGAAAAGCTCAGATGAAATCAAAATATGTATTGACCCAAGACACTTAAAGCATTAAAGAGACCCCACCATCCTATGAATACAGTCGAGGAAGTTGCTACCCTCAATCCAAATGCAACTGTTTTTTCTGTCTTAGATGCTAAGAATTCATTTTGGCAAGTAATGCTTGATCACAAATCTTCACTACTGACTACATTCAGTATGCCATTTGGTAGATACAGATTTCTCAGAATGCCTTTTGGAATAAATTCTGCCAGTGAAGTCTTTCAACTTGCAATGGAGCAAATTTTTTCAGGCTGTCCATGTGCTATAATAGTAGATGATTTATAGTTGGAGGCACTGGTGAAACAGAGCATGACAGAAACCTCAGGAAAGTTCTGGAAAGAGCACATGAAGTATATCTAAAGCTCAATCCTCTGTAATGTAAATTCAGGTTTTGAGAAGATGTTCATCGTGTTTCACTGTTGCAGTCATTACACTTGGGTTATCCTGCTGGCCGGCTACCCTCAGTCGGCCTGAATTCCAAAGTCTTGGTCCGGTGTCGGTTGCTGTCGCCTCTTCCCTGACGTCAGTGCGCCAGGGGTATAAAAGATGCAGCCGACGCCATTTTCTTCAGTGAATACACTCGAACATCTACCTTTATGGTAGGTACACAACTGTACTTTACTTATGTCGGTCATTTATTTACCAGTTCAGGCTTACGACCAGATCCTTCCAAGCAAAAAGCCATTCTTGAAATGCCAGCTCCAGACAGTGTCCAAGCCTTACAACGTTTTCTTGCTATGGTTAACTATTTGGGCAAGTTTATACCAGACTTAATTATCAGCGCCCTTAAGAGAGCTGACACGCAAAAATGTTACCTGGTCATGGTTAGAACAACACAAGAGAGCATTTGATTACCTAACAGAAAATTGCCAGTCCACCAACATTAAGACACTATGATATCCACAAACCAGTAATTCTTTCCTGTGATGTTTCAGAGTTTGGTCTTGATGCAGTTATTCTTCAAGAGGGCAGATCAGTAGCCTATGCGTCTATAACTCTTACCCAAACTGAGATGCAATATGCTCAAATTGAGAAGGAGCGTTTGGCAATTGTGTTTGCAGTTCCACGATTATATTTATGGCTGAGCTGTCCAGATTGAGACTTATCATCAACCTCTAGTCATTATTTTAAAGAAGCCTGTGCATACTGCTCCAGTAAGACTGCAAAGAATGGTGCTCAGATTATAAAAGTACAACTTCAAAATGGTGTATACAAAAGGCAGATTTCTTTATCTGGCTGATACCTTATCCATATCACCCAGAAATACCACAGAAAAGCTTGATTCAGAGAAGTTTGACTGCAATATCATGGAAGTGCGTAATTTTCTACCACAAGACTTGATGAGCTAAGAGATCATACAAAGACTGATCCAATTTTGCAAAAGCTCGACCAGTTCATCAATGTTGGATGGCCATCAAAGCAATCTTGTGTACCAACAGAAGTGCAACCTTATTTTTCCGTACAGAGATGAGATGTTGATGGAAGATGGTATCATTTTCAAAGGTCCTAAAGTTGTCATTCTTACTTCCTTACAACATGAGTACAGCCAGATTTTGCATCATGGCCACTTAATTTTCGAAGCTACCAAAACAGGGGTGAGAGGACTAGTATTTTGGCCTTCTCTGTCAAAGGATATAGATAAAGTACTTTCATCTTGTTCAGTATGCAATAGTACTAAACCATATTTTCAAAAAGAGCCACTTCAGCTAAATCAGATTCCTGAACTACTTTGGTCAGCATTAGCCACTGACATATTCAAGTGGAGTAGTCAACATTACTTAGTGTTAGTAGACTCTTAATTCAACTTGGCTCGAGATTGATCTGCTACCTAACCTAACGTCCAGTACTGTCATTACTAAGTTAAAACGTCATTTTTCAGTCCATGGTAGTCCATACAAAGTTATTTCTGACAACGGTGCCCAGTTTACCAGTCAGCTATTTCATAAATTTTTGCAAAAGAGTGGGACTTTATCCATGTTACCAGTAGTCCTGAGTACCCACAGTCACGCGGCCTAGCTGAGCGTGCAGTACAAAGTGCAAAGCAATTGCTAGAGAGGTCAAAGCGTGACAATACTGATGTGATTTTGAATTTTCTTAATCTCAGAAATATACCCCTTGACAATTTACTTGGCTCACCTGCTCAGAGACTTCCATCTAGGCAAACCAGAACAACCTTGCCTATCACTTCCAGTTTCTTGGTGCCTAATGGTAAAAACACCAGAGCAATCTAAGCCCAACTATTCAAAAAGCATTCATTCCAGAAGTCCAACTATGACAAAACGAGAAGATTTCATCTATTGAAAGAAGGAGGCATAGTGAGGATGCAAACGGCAAAAGGTTTAGATCGAATTGGTCAAGTGAGAGGTGTATGTGTCGAGTCGAGATCTTACTTAGTACAATCTGAGGGTATAGAATACAGAAGAAATTACACGCATCATCTTCCAGTGTCTGAATCAATATCACAGCTTCATACCTGTGATACAGACACTAGATCTCAGAGCAATCCAGATGGTGTTCCTGTTGAAGGACATGTCTCAGTACCTGTTCCGATGTTCTTTGTGTTTCATTGTTGCAGTCATTACATTTGGGTAATCTGCTGGTAGGTTGCCCTCAGTTGACCTGATTAACAAAGTCTTGGGTCCTGCTTCGATTGCTGTCCCTTCTTCCATGACGTCAGGTCATCAGGGGTATAAAACATGCAGCCGATGCCATTACATCAGTCTTTCTTGCCGTGCGGTGCCCGAAGCAGAAGCAGTTCGCAAGTGCCGGTGGGCCGACTCCTGAAATTTTCGTTTTTGAGTTTCAGAACCGAAGTCTTCAACTAAAAAGCTAAGTACCCCGTTGGGGAAACTTTTTCTTGCTCCTTACCGATGTCAGTAAAAGTTAATAATTGCATTACTTGTGGGAAGCAAATACCTCATAAGGATTTTCATTTGTTCTTTGCCTAGGCCCTGACCACAACGTACCTTGCAGTCGGTTTTGTGCTAAATTTAATTAACGCACTATTAAACGTTGGTATATTTTTGCTTCTAAATATTTTGGCTCACGCTTTAATTATCCAGAAATGTCATTGGGTAGCAATCCGACTACCGGAATACTTAAGAAACGCAAAGAAAAAGACAGAGATAGGCCGTCGAGGTCTAAATCTATGTGTAAAAAACCGACACCTGGGCCACGTGTGCAGGACCCTATGCCTAAAAAACAAATGATCAAAATGACTGAAGATTTAATTACTCTGATCAGGGGTAGCCAACCCCCCCCCCCCCCTTCTAAGAGGCCTAGGCAAGACATTGATTATGAATCATCTGAACAGGATTCTATTTCTTCTGACTCTTCTAATGAACAGGATTTGTCTATACCTACTTATGAGGACTCAGATGCAGACAATTCCATTCCTTCTGCTTCTCCTCCTGAGGATTTTTCTTTTGGGGAATTTTACATACCTTAAGGGAGCATTTCCACTGGGAAAGTCAGGATTTCTCTGAATATAAAAAGAGACTTGGGGATTTTCTTCTTCTTCCTCAGCATAGGTCTTTGGCTATACCTCCTGTTCTAGACATTGTTGATGATGTTTTTTCAGAATCTAGTATGGCTCCTGATTCTCTGCCTCCAGCTCCTTGTATGCCAGGCAGATACTACAGAGTTCCTGACTCCCACAGATTCCTTTTCAAAAATCCTACTGCAGATCCTGAAACCATTTCTCAGGGTCCCAAGGGCATTAAGGCCTCTACTGCTAAAAACCCTACCCCTTCTGATAGAGATTCCAGGGCGCTGGATAGATGAGGTAAGAAGGTTTACACTTCTGAAACCTTGGCAATCAGGGCTTTAAACTGTCAATTCCATATGCTTAAATATCAACAGCATATCATAGAACTGTTTAAACAGAAAATTATGTTAATTTCTGACTGTGTGGAAAATAAAAATTTACAGGATTTATTGCATTCAGCTGAACAAGTTGGAAAACATACTTTGCAATGTGGTTTTGATTCTTTGGAGGCCTCTTGCAGGGCTGCTGTAACTGGGTCTGTGCTAAGAACGCATGCTTGGCTCAAAGAACAAACTCTGCCTGATCATGTTAAAGCAAAATTGTTGGATGTTCCTTTACAACAGGACCGTCTGTTTTGTAATAAGGCTGAAGAAGTTTTAGAAAAGATGGAAGATACAGCTAAATCTATACAAACTGTGAAAGATTTCTTACAAGTGCAACCTCCAAGATTTAGTAGGCACTGGCAATGAAGAAAGAATTCCTTAACTGTGTGTTGTGAAACTGTTATTCAGCTGACCATCTTCAAGAGCCAGGCAAGTAAATCCCTGTTGAGGAAAGCCATCTACTAACATTTATTTTATGAAGAATAGGTAAGTTTGTTTGAAAAAATGGTTGTATTTAGCTAGGAAACTAAAGGTGTGCAGACTGTCATTGCATTTCTAAGGAGATGTTATGTAAATCATTGTGTGAACTTTCTGTGGGAAACATTTAACTTTTAACTGAACTTTTACTTAAAGACTGTAAAGTTGTGTGTATTTGGGCTAGGCACTGTTCTTGTTGGGGACTTTCAGTGGTTTAGTTAACTCAAGAGCACTTGATGTCCTTCTATTCATATGCTGCAGTATTCATCACATATGGGAATTCACTTCCAGCTAAACCCGTACATCTGGCCAGTATGCAAAAGTCTACATGCTACTGCTAGGTATGTGCAATGCCGCACATCCTCTCGCGTACGTCGGTTGTAAAGGGACGTCTGGTGTAAAGCGAACGTCAGCACACACCAACCTCAGAACTTTTTTGCTGCTTGTCTGATTGCCTGCTCCAGATGTTCGCTCACCAGATTAGTGTTGAACCGTGGTTCAGATAAGTACTCTGTTGGGTTTTTTCAATTCTAATTTTCTTGCTTTTTGCTACTTCTTATTTGTGGGGTTATTTCATGTCAGCTAGGAAGAGCAAGTGTCAACATGGAAGGCAGATTCTACATAAAAACACCCACAACCTCTGTTTGTTCTGTCTAGCCCAGACCATGACCATACCGCCTGTGATATTTGTAAATCATTCGTCCTGAAAACACTAAGGAGCCGTCTAGCTTCGCTTAAGTTGTACTTAGTGAACCAGCATCTTAAGCACCTGGTACGGGAGATAGAGGTGACATCCGGTCCTTCGGACAAGCCACAAACTAAAAAGACGAAGAAATCTCAGCCTGATCTACCAGCTATGCCCTCTCTCTCAGGTATGCCTCCCAAGACCGATGTGGGCCCAGTTTTCATTCTGGAGTTGGTGGATGTCCCTTCGGCAGGTACCACAGGGGAAGTCCCAACCATGTCTACCAGCACATCGAAGAGGGAACTGCAGGCGTCCGACTCTGGTGAAAAAGGGGAACCACAGCTTGTTATTTCCGAGGATCCTCGGGGCATCACTCAAGTCACTGTGCATGAGGATGTGCTTACTGATGTAGTCGAATGTAGGCCGACGTTGGGCCCTTCTACGTTCCATCACACTGAAACTCCTAGAAAGAAAAAATTGAAGACTAAGCACGTTACTTTGGCTAGTCAGAACACCCCCCTGATTGGCAGACTTTCTCCCAAAGCCTTTTCAATGCCTTCATGGCCTTGCACCAGTCCTCACCTTCCTGTGTCCCTTTGCAGTCCTTTTCTCCCTCCACTGCATTCAAGAGGACAGCTGCAGACTCCTCTTCAGATGAGAAGGAATCCTCTGAAGATGAGTC
The DNA here is from genome assembly GCF_019279795.1 of Protopterus annectens. Taxonomy (NCBI): domain Eukaryota; kingdom Metazoa; phylum Chordata; order Ceratodontiformes; family Protopteridae; genus Protopterus; species Protopterus annectens. The sequence continues at coordinate 980,630,045 of NC_056745.1, forward strand.
ATTGGCCTATTCCACACGGATAGCTTCACCCCTAGGGTATGCCTACCCAGAAGAGGAATCTAATGGTACAGATTACCCTGGGGAGGATATTTCCTTTGGAGAAACTATCCAAAAGAAAATGGAAGAATTTTTCAAATAGAACTGCTGCCAAGTCTCAGGTATTCAAAAGAGGTATTATGAACCGTAGCGGATGGATTCTCCATCACTCTCTCCTATTCACCCAGTTCTGCCAGCCTTCCTGGATGCATTTACTGCTGCTTCCAAGTGGCCAGATTCTCAATCCCCTGCTCCCAAGTGCCCAGACAGGTTCTACAAGGTACCTGAGAATGCTGTGTTCCTGTTTAAATTCCATCTGCAGACCCAGCTACCATTTCTTTCTCAGCTGATAAAGCCTTCAAGTTATTGCCTTCTACTTCCTTCCTGCAGTCTGTTAAAGAGAACAAGGTTATGGAGAGACCGGGGGGGAAAGGTATACACTCTGCTACCCTGGCCTTCAGGGCAATTAATTACCAGACTCACATGGCCAAATACTCTCTGGGTCTCTTCTGTGATGCAGGGGAACTCTTTTCTCAGCTTCCAGATTCTTCTGCCAAGGCAAAACTGGCTGCCATTCTCAACTCCTTTGTCCAGGTTATGAGGCATTCCATCCAGTGCAGTTATGATTCTGCAGATGCTTCTGCTAGGGCAGCGGCCTCTTGGTCAGTTTTAAGGAGATATGCTTGGCTCAGGTTACAACCCTTGCCTGATGACTTTAAGGCAAAACTCTTGGATGCCCTTCTGGATACTAAAACCTTATTTGGTAGCTCGACTGCAGAACTATTCAAATCTTTACAGGAAAAAGGTAAGGAGCTGCAGGACCCGGAGCATATCCTGGTTTCTCCTATTCCCAGGTTCCCCAAAGGAACTATCCAACAAAGACTGCCTTTATTAGGAAACTTGTCATGCCTCCTTCTCCTTCTAAAAGCAAGAGAGGCCCTAGGAAACAAGCTTCTTCTAAATCTACCTCATCCACTCCAGTTCAGAAACAGCCCTTTCAGTACTACTCTAAGCCTGGTAGCCTGTGGCTACCTGCCTCCAGGGCCGTCCACTCCCCTGTCCCTTCATCTTTCTCTCTGTCTCTTGCGACTTGGAATTGGATCACCCAGGACTCTTGGGTCCTCTCCATCATTCAGAGAGGATATTTCATGATTTGGGAAACTTATCCCTCCTTCAGAGGCATCCTACAACCACCAAAGGATCAAATGGCCCTCTTCCCTCAAGTAATTTTGGATCTTCACTCTCAGGGAACTATTCAAAAGGTCCCTTCTGCTTAACAAGGGAAAGGGTTCTACTCCAGGATGCTTTTGTTTCCAAGGAAGGATGGCCCCTGGAGACCCATTCTGGAACTTTCCCACCTAAACACCTTTCTGAGAGTCCTATCCTTTCGGATGCTGACTTTGCCCTTTCTTCTTCCTCTCATTCTTTTCCATGCTTTCATGGTGTCATTGGACATCAAAGATGCTTGTCTTCATATCCCCATTCACCCTCATTTCAGGAAATTTCTACATTTTCCTGTTGCTTCCTCTCATTTTCGGTTCTGTGCTTTGCTGTTTGGTCTCTCTACGGCAACAAGGGTCTTCACAAAATGCTTGGCTCCTGTCATAGTATTCTGCAGACTTCAGGGAATTTAGGTCTTCCCTTATTTAGACAATCTTCTTATCAAAGCCCAATCACCAGAACTACTTCAGGAGTCTCTTTCTTCACCATTTCCCTTCTAGAGAGCCTAGGCTTCACTATAAACTGTCAGAAGTCCTCTCTGACCCCTTCACAAGATCACATTTTTCTGGGCTGCAGAATCCAAACAAATAAGATTCTAGCTTCCATACCCACAGAAAAGGTGCTCTTCCTCACCTCTTACTTCCAGAGCATCTTACCCCTCCAATCTGTGACAGTCAGGGACTTCCTACACCTCCTGGGTTTCATGGCATCTACTATCCCCATGCTCCCCTGGGCCAAACTGCACATGAGGAAAATTCAGTGGTTTCTAAAGACTTTTTGGATGCAACACTCCCAACCCCTAGATTTCATGATTCCAACCCTACCCTGCATAATAAAGGAGTTGAATTGGTGGATACTTCAGGTAGCCAAAAATCCTGGTCTCCCCCTACACCCACCCCTCCCTTCCCTAGTGTTATAGACAGATGTTTCAGACACAGGCTGGGGCATGACTACAATTCTGGAGGGTCAGAGATGTTTGGACTCCCACACAGGAAAAGAAACATATCAACGTAAAAGAAATGAGAGCCCTGATTTTTTGCTTTGAAAATCTTCAAACCCGAGCTTATTCCAGGGATGCTGAGGTGGTTCACAGACGACACCACTGTTCTGTGGTGCTTAAACAAGCAGGGGAGATCGCTAGAAAGCACTGTTTTGCTGCTGCTGGTTACACTGTAAGTGCAAGCTGTTTTCTTTTTTCGAGATTGAAGTCTTACCTCCTATACAGACTAGCCATATACGCTTGGGAGTTAGCCCTTCAAAGCCAAGTCTCTGTTCAGGCAGTTTACTTTCCCTCAGCTCACAATGTGGTGAGAGACGCATTAAGCAGGTCCATTACCCAGTCCCACAAATGGATGTTACACAGGAATATGTTTCTGGACCTGATCCATCGTTGGAGTGCTCCTCAAGTAGATCTCTTTGCTTCCCCCATGAACAGACAACTTCCAAAATTTTGTGCCAGGGTTCCTCACTCCCTGGCATGTGGTCTGTCATTTTCTTGGAAGGGGATGTTTCTCTATGCATCCCTCCCTTACCTATCCTCCAAAAGGTCCTACTGAAGATTCAGCAGGATCGACCAAAAATATTGCTGGTGACTCGTTTTTAGCCAAGGCAGCACTGGTCCCCCCTTCTCCTGCACTTAGCCAGGGGCAGTCATCACAAGTTACCCACCACAGGATGGATCTACTCACACAAGACAAGGGACAGGTCTGTGAATGATAGTATTTTGATTCCCTTGAGACACCTATTTTCAGAGGACATCCTTCAAGTTCTGCAGGAGGCCAGAAGACTGACCCACTACTAGGAAATCCTATGTTTCTAAATGGAAAAGTTTTTTTCCATCTGATGTCGTAAGAAGGATCTACAGCCACTATTAGTGGATGTTTCAGTGGTTTGTCCTATCTGTGTGAACTGATGAAAGGTAGGCTATCCTACTCTTCAGTGAAGGCTTACCTTTCAACTATCTCAGCTTGTCTGCCTATGTCACCCCCTTTAGCCTTGAGGTTAGAGGGGAAAGTTTTACTAAAGATATCCTTCATATTAGACCACAAAGGAAACCAGCTCCTCCTCCTTGGGATTTCAGTTTTGTGTTAGAGAAGCTTACATTGGCACCTTTTGAAACACCAAGTTCCTCTTTCCTGCAACATTGTATATGGAAAGCAGTTTTGGTGATGACCATTACATCTGCTAGAAGGGTTTCTGAGCAAGCTCTGATGTCTTATCCTCTCTTCACAGTTTTCTAGAGGAACAGGGTATCCTTGCGTACCAGCCCTGCCTTTATTTGTAAGGTGATCAATGAGTTATCTCTTAACAAGTCTGTCAATCTTCCCACCTTTTTTTACTTCCCCTCAATCTAAACGTGATAGAATCCTGCATTCTTTGGGTGTGCACAGGCAACTCAGGTACTACCTGGGTAAAACCAAGCCTATCCATAAATCTAAATGCCTGTTTGTGTCCTACCACCCAAGGGCCCTGGGTCAGCTGGTCTTCAGGGCTCTTGCCTCCCTCCTGGGGAAAAAAATGTGCCATGAGGCTTTTCGTACTGTAACTGTACTTTAATGGAGATCTTCTCAAGCTTCTGACAGTTGGTGCTCTTAGAAGGCACTCTTGGCTTTGTGAATCTGGCTTGTTGCAGCAGGGGTAGGACCCATATAGCTTAGGCTATTGCAATAGTAATCTATTAGAACATGTACTGTTACGATAACTTTTACGTACACAACTGTACTTTATCAGTAACTTCAGAGTCACCTTGCAGTCATTGACATGTTATCAGTTTTAGACCCTTGTTGAACGACCCTGGAGTGGTAGATACTTATCATTCTGTTGGGAACTTCCCCTATCTTTAGCTGTACCCATCACATATCTTGTTGATGGAAGCTTTACTAGTGAGCTGGAGAACTCATCTAAGCTTCCACAGTTTGCAGGTGATATAGATGTCCCTGGAAAGGAGGGGGCTCCACAGCAGCTATTTGGAACTCAGAACAATTCCTCACAGGTAAAGACCTTGGAAAAATACTTGCTTATTTTTCTTTTCTTTCCTTTTTTTTTTTCAAGCAATCAAAACATCATTTGGTATTTAAATAAGCCAGAGGCATAAGAGCATACCTCCAATGAGGTGCTTGTCTGATATTGGGCCAAAGACTAGGAGATCCCCTTTCCAAGAATCTTGCAGGAGTCATGCTCCGGAGCTTGTCCTGTTTGATACTCAGGAGGACAGTGATCTTTCGATGGCAAGAGCTGTGAACAGACATATAAATATAGTAAAACTAGCATCTTAAAAAAAACAAAAAATACAAATAACACCCAACTTTCAGGTGACTGTACCATTGAAATGTGTTTTGTAAATAGTGTTTTTTTTAATATTTTTTCACTGGCTTTATATACAATTATGGATTATAACTGAGGCATTTTGAATGGTTGTGCATTTGTTTTTGTTAAATATGTCCATGCTTCCTCATTGCACATCCATGCACAAGTTTCTGTTCATCTTGCGCTGACTCAGAGAGCAGAAACTTGTACATAGTGACTCCGCAGTGCAACAAAAGGGGCCTATTTTTTTTTCCAGTATCAACAGTTTCTTGTCTTCAGATGTGCTGCATTTGCTCCCTGCTCAAAATTAAGTGATACCACTGACTGAAGTCAACCAGCACAGGTCCAACAGACAGTCAAGTAGGTTAATTTAAAAGTATGACACAAATAATTAGCATATTAGGTTCTGAGCACTGCCTGCAAGTGCAGTAGCAGTAGAGAGAAATAGACTGTCTGCACCACATCCAATTCTACCTAAAAATTTTAAATTGTTGACTGCATCATAATGGCTGCTCATACATCAACTTGCAGAAAAACAATTAAAACTGACTTATTTGCACATGTTTATGCAGCTTAAACACTACAACAATTATGCCAAAAAGATAATTGCAAAAGGAACTCAATAGCTAAGCATAGAGGCTGGGTGGGCTGCTGCAGTTCAAAGATAATGCAGAGCTGTCCCTTATTTTGCATAACATACCTGGTGTTACTATTTTTGCCCTGTTGATCATAAGATGTTTGATTTTCTGGTAAATAACCGAGGATTACAGTCAGGCAATAATGTTATACATTTAGAGGTTCATAATTCTTATTGTTAAATTTGTGTTTTATACATTTGTTGATAACTTTCTAATTACATTAAACTATGGTTTAAAAAATATTCCTGAAATTGTCCCTATAAATTATTTTTTGGCTTTGTCCTGTACCTCTCAACGTTTCAAAATTTACTAGTTAAGCGGAAAGCAGCTATGAAATACTGAGTGTTGGCTTTAAATTATGATTCTTATAGTATTTTTTTCAGGAATTGGGAAGGGACAGGTGCAGCTTTACTTTTAAGGCTTCTGTCTTTTTTGAGGGCAGGATGCAGCCAGAGAGCAATTATTGAATGAGACTCACAACTATGCAAGAATTAGAATACTGAGGGATTTACAAGAAAAAACACTCTATTTGCAAATTAGAGAAAGCCAAATGAAATGGGAAGTAGAAAGGTAATGTATGGCTACCAGTATCCCAGCGATTCAGTGATTCTGATATTGTTTAGATGCATGAAGCTGTTAGCACATGTACTCAACTTTTGAATATGCTTCTATTCTGCAAACTGTTAGAGATCTGCATCTTATGTCACTTGGTAAGGAATTGGCATTATTGGGTACATACAATGAAACTTTAGGAAGTGTTTAAACTGAACATTTTAGTGTAATTAACCATTGCAAAATGCCTGTGAGTTTCCATCAGCCAGGAGAACAGCGCTGAGGATTTCTGTGGAAAGGACTGAATCCTACAGTTTCTTAAACTTGAGGCTTTTTTATGAAAATAATCTTGAGTGTTGCTATTGTATAATATTATCTGGTATTACCAGAACTATTTGCTTTGTTTTTATGTTCAGTGGTTGTTCATTATGTGGAGTACAAAATGAAAATAGTTTGAAAAATTCTGCCATTGGGGTACAGATTCATCAGTTGCTAAATATCTGTATAAATGAAGTTAGTTTACAGCTTTCAGTATTGTCTGCCATGTTTTCTTGCTTTGAATTTAGTATATGCCATTTCTAAATGTTTATTAATAGAAACCTAGATGTTACTACTATGCATTTTCTGTGTGGAAGTGGTTCCTTAGTTTCCCTAAATATGGTAACTTGACAAGATGGTGGTGCCATATAGCCAGCTCAGAATCAGTTTTTAATATAGCATTTCTTTTTAATTCTGTGTTAAAGTTATGCCTTATCTCTTTGGTACTCCTTTCTTTTGTCAAAAATATTTTTAATTTAAGTTTTTCGATGCAATAAAAACAGGATAAAATAACAACAATATAAAGCTTGCATCTACAATACTTGAAACCTATAACTATGTACACATTTACAATAGAAGTCACCACAGAGAGCATTAATAACTTTAAAGAACTGAAAAAGAGAAAAACACATAACTAGGGAAGAGGAAGTAATAGGAGGAGTATATCGGAGAAAAGTATGTGGATTAAGATTGTGAGATCCAAGTTAAGAACTTGGTATAATGTATGAATATTTATAATTGTACTTATAATTTTAGTTTGGGGTAGTGAGAGATATAGACTAGTTCATTTGTATCAAGTTAAGAGCAAAGGTAAGTGGGGAGAGTTGAGATAATATCATGTATAACTTCTTGAGGATTAAGTCTAGCAATAGCCCCCAATATTTATGATAGTACTGTTTATGTTTTGTATTAGCGTACGGTAATTTGTAGGAAGATATATACTTTATAGCTAAGGTGCAAAAATCTTCCCATGAGATTGAGGATTGATCAGACCATTTTTTGGTGATGTAAAATTTAACAAGGGCGCAGATAGAGATAAGAATATATTTTATGATTTTGGGGTATTTGGGATTGGCAATATGTAATATTGCTGTTTCCCATGAAAAGGCGGATTTTTCATAACCCATCTTCTCTAATCTTACTCTTAGTGAGCACCATAAACTATGAACTTTTTTACACCCCCAAAAACATGTAGGATATCTGCTCTTTTTGTTTGGGCAATATGGACATTCTGCTGAGTATTTAGGTTTAAACTTATGAAACACTGATGGCGTGTAATAAGCATTGTTATTGACCATGATTTCCTGTACTCCTATTGCTTCTAGAAGCAGTGGTCTGCAGAACAGTTTTTCCTCCTGATTTTGATATTTAATGGCAGTAGTATCTGAACATTCAGGCTGTAGTTTATGGTTGACATCTATGTTTTTTTTATTTTAAAACTTGTATTTATGAGTGGTATTTAGCAGTCTTACTTCGAAGTGAAAGGAAGTATGCTATTTGGTATGCAAATGCTATGTTGTATCCAGATTTTTGGATGGATATGCCTTATTTTCAAAAGTATCTATCCAGATTTTCACTGTCTGCAGGTTGAGAGGTATATTGTTGAGACAGGAGTGGAAAGCTATGGTATGAAGTGGGTTGGTGCTGTCAAGTAAATGAGAGCCATAGCTTTCTGTCTCAGCTGACCCTGATTTTACAAAATGTCCATGATTTTGCCTCATGTGTTTGGTCTCTTCCTCATATAGAATTGTTGAAGACTGTGTTAACTAAATAATGGACAGACACTTGAGTGTTAGACTTTCTGTCCTTCAGAAAATACATGCTAGTACAAACTCTAATTAAAGCAACCTTTTAATTATTTAAGATCAGTATTTAAAATCTACCCTAATTTTGGGCCTTTGTCCCCGATTCTTGAGCTAAGAGATTAAGACCTATGATGAGAACCATTTAACCCCTGCTATTTCACCTCTGTGAAAGTCATTCTAGATGGACAGTCCCTGAGCTGATCAATAAAACCCAATTCCAACATAATAATGACAGTATCAGATTAAGTCAGAGGTGAAAGATTATAAAAGTATTTGTCACCTCAGACTAGAATTAACCTAGTACTGTGGTCAATGTTAGCTTTTTGCAAACACCTAGGCTTTGCTGAAATGGGTCTGTATTGGATCAGTCCATTGTCCCATTAAGCAAACAGTAAAAAAAAAAAAAAAAGTCAAATGAAGCCACTCACATTCCACAAAATAAAAATGGACCTGACCTGGAAGATTTTATAGTCTCACAGCATAAAAAAACAATCAACACTAATAATTGTAATAGCAAAGAAACAGATGCTTAGCATCAAAATACTTTCAGAGCTGTGAGGTTAAAGATCTCTTGTCCCAGCTATGTGGAATTGAGGGATAAAGCCCTAACTACAGCCCAGATGACCCAGCATTGCATAATGTCTGAGAGCTAGAAGTGTCAGATGAGAGAGGATGGGAGTAAACAGCCAATGCCACCTCACCCATCCAGTGCTCTAGGTTGGCCATTTGCCAACTTGCTAAGGAGGTTTGCAGGACACCAAAACTGCCAGGACCCAGAGACATGGGCTTAGCAAACTCAAGCCTACAACAATGTGTGCAGCTGATAATAAGCATTAGGAGAGTATGGGGTGCCATGTGTTGACATGGTTGCTTACATCATCCACCTGTGGTTGGGTTATGGCCTCATCAAAAGCATCCTTATTGCCAGAGTTTGTAAGGGCGCAGAAAACTATCATGGTTGCTTGTTTGATGGTCCCTTTGATGAGGACTTCGATTTGTGTTGGGGGGCACATGGTATGGGGGAACAGTTTAGCTCAAGACTGATAGGGGAGTGCTTGATGGGCAGCAGGTGGAGGGGGAAAAAGCATATAGAAAAAAGTATCTGTTCACAGGTGACTGTTGGGTTCCAGATATGTCCTGCATAGGGCAGAACATTCAGTTAATGTTGCACTGACAAGTAGTGATTGGGGGAAGTTCACTACTCTGGCCACTAATAATATTGATAGCTGTCATGGGATAATCTCATTAACTTTTCTTATCCCATAGCTCAAGCAAGTATGCAAGGCTAGATTGTAGAGTGGGGCTTTTGCTGTCACTGTGCATGATGTTGCTGAGGACTACCAGAAGACTGCTTTGTTTTTGGCTACAGCATGTTCACTCTTTGCTTATCGTTGCTAAATGTTGCATCTCTTTCATGTCTTTATAATTTGGATCGTCAGATAAAGTGCATATCCCTGGGAACTTTTCTACAAGAAGATTGACTGTGTAAAAAAAAAAAAGTATATGCATAGCTGACACTTTCCAGCTGGATAGAAGTATTCTACTGGAACTCTAAACTGTGATCTGATGTTTTAATTCCTCAACGAATTGGTTCGGATTCTACCATCAGATCCAATTCAGCCACTTTCTGCAGATTCTAGGACCCAAATCTCAAGCTCCTCCTACCCATAATGCCCCAACCAATGCAACACCTCAGATCTCATTTGCCACTCGTGAAGACAGTCAGGATTGTGATTTCTTGAGCTGCTTTGGGGTTGTGAGTGTTTTATTTTTCAGCCTTTTAAATTAAACTTTTTTTCTGCTAAATCTTTTATATATCTTCAGCCTCCTTACCCACTTTATCTTATTAGGTAGTTCTTTTTTTTTTTTTAACCATAGCTGATAAAAAAAAAAAAAGGGTTATTTTTCCTTCCCTTTTACCTGTAGCTATATTCTTTAAAACACTGTAGTTGGTAGTGTTTTCCTTTCTGTTTCTCTCTTTTACTGTTTAAAAAAAAAATCCTTTTTGTATTTTTCTTTTACTGGTATGGGCAGATAAGCCTACGAGTTTTAAAAAGTGCACTTCCGGTGGGCATAAGATCCCAAATTCTGATGCTCACAGGGACTGCATTTATTGTTTAGGCCCAACACATTTAGAAACTCCCTGATCTGTTTGTGCGGCTTTTAATGTTAGAGCCATCAGTGATCAGAGGAACAGACTGATTTTACAGGGTCTCCTCCCTGCTTCAGCTTCCTCATCAGGTACTTCTTCAGGGGCTCAAACCCCCTCTCAAAAAGCTAAGGAGCCCAGGAAGCACTGCAAGCATTCTCCTGCCTGGACTTATCCTCAAGCCGTCTGAACCTCCTCAAAAGGTTCCAAAATTTATCAGACCCCAAAGCCTTCGGATCTGAAACAGTCTATGATTCCATCCCCTCACATCCATGTTCCCAGATCTCTCTTTCCTCCAAGAAACACCTAAAATATCCTTTAGGCCACTCTCCACATCCTCTTCCATCAGGTCCTCTTGTAGTCTTTCTGAAGTGGATAGGATGATGAGGAAATTCCTCAGAACACAAATTCAGATGAGGGTTTTGCCAGCTCCATCTCCGACCAGGTCCTTGAGCCGTCAACTTGCCTTTCTACCAGTCATTACCCCTTCTCCAATTTGACCAACCGTTTCGGAGCCAATGGATCAGAGGGCACTGGGAGTCAATATGTTAGATCTGAAAGATATTTCTGCTTCGAATCTATTTCCCTGACCCAGTCGGCTCTGACTCTGTCGCAGCATGATGGTTCTCGGAGCAGAAGCATCGGCATTGAATCTGTGGGGTTGACTTTGACTCTGAAGTTTTCGGAGCCTCGACACTTGATAGCTCGGCTTTGACTCCTCCCCCAGAGCAGGGAATTGAGGGGTTGCTCAGGCACTGTCTGCACTGGGAGTCTCATCTCTGGCGGGATTGTCCTTGGCATCTGTGGTTTTGTGTGCCTTCGAGGTGGTGGAGAGGGTATTCTGTCAACTGAGAGTATTGCCAGTTCTCTTCTTCAGATCCGTACCCTATTCCTTCTCTGGATTCTGTGACTGAGTTCTCACATCCTACACCTCAGGGACACCCAGCCCAAACAACTCCATCCATAGAGCATCCCATCTCTTCCAAAACCTCCCAAGAACATCCCACAGAAGAGGTCCCTCATAAGAGAGCAAGCAAGAGGAGGCACCTGGATTCTCCTAAGGAATCCATCACAGAAGACACGGACTTTGATAAGGGGAAAGGGCCCCCCAGATCACCACCAGAAGATGTTGCTTTTGTTGACATCCCAGAGATCCTTCTCCATAAAGGTGGTTGGTCTTCCCAAACCCCTTCCCAGGAGGAGTCTGTGCTTTTGGAAGCTTTCAGCTCTGGCCCATCTACATCTTGGGTTACCGCCCTGCAGATGAACTTATAGACTTTGCCTCCCGCAGGGCATGGAAGGAACTGGACTCCATGGAACCTATCCCAAATCACCCAGACAGAATATTAAGTACCCCAACAGATAGACTAAACTGGATGAAAGGGATTCCCATAGATGCCGTAGTTGTTGTGGCAGCCACTAAAAAAGAAGCTTGTGGAACAGAGCTCCACTGTCCATCCCCCCTAATAGAGAGGCTAAGTCTTTGGACAGATTTGGGAAGTAGGTTTATGCGTGAGTGACCTTCGTATTGCAATCACTGAACTACCTGGCACATTTCACCAGATTAAAGAGGGACTTGATAAAGGAACTGTCTAATTCTGTCCCAGGGTCCATGTCCACAGAGGATCAGAAATCTTTTTCACCAGATTACAGAGGAACTTGATAAAGGAACTGTCTAATTCTGCCCCAGGGTCCATGTCCACAGAGGATCAGAGATATTTTTCCTCATGAGTGGCCACCCTCCAGTCTATTACAAACATGTCCGTGAGGTTGATCTTGCATGCTGCAGAAGGTACCTCAAGGGCGGCCGGTTCAGTTATAGCCATAAGGTGACATGCTTGGATGCGGTTGTGACTTTGTGGAACCCATCAAGGCATCATTCATTGATGCCCGTTTGATGGATCATCCTTGTTTGGGCCCACTGTGAGAGATGCTCTGTCCTGGAGTGAATAGGACAGAAAGGCCTTGTCTTCCGTTGGAATTCATTTTTCTACCCCAAGGAGACCTTTCTCCAGGAACCAGCATGGTGGTAAGAAAATGTGGTTCAAGAAGTCTCAAGGTCCTTTCCAGGACTCACATAGAGATTTCTTCCCCAGAGGCAGAGGGGGAAGTAATTATAATGGCAGACATTGCCCATGTGGCAGAGGGCGTCCGCAGAATCAAGAATCTCAAAATTATTTCTCAGACAGATCCTTGCAGCATTACTGAAAGGTTGCAGCCAAGCCACAAAGGACGATGAGACCACTGGTGTTACTCCTTTATTGAACAGTAGGTTTAGCACTTTCATTCACAATAACATGAACTTCATCAGAACAATTGGAAACAGTTGCACTTCTTGTTGCGACATAGTAATGGCAGGAGGACTGTATACTGAAAGGCATAATAATGTGGCAGGAATGTTGAGGGATTGTGCAGACATTATAATATTGTGACAAGTTGTGAATCAATTTATTATTTCTGAAGGTTGCCCGACTGTCCCTCTGTGGAGGCAGTTGAGAGGGTGCTTATCCTTGCACCAAGATGTCTGGCTAGCCATAACAAATGACCTTTGGGTGCAAAGGATCATATCCAGAGGATACATCATTCCTATTTTATAAATCCACTAAGACCAAAGAAAATTCCCACCACCAGATGTTCCATCCAACCAGAGGGAATTGCAAAGTTGCTAAACAAGAGAGTCATCCAGTAGGTCCTCCAGACCATAGAGGATCTGGAATTTATTCAGGGTTCTTTTTAGTGCCAAAAAAGACAGGGGACCTGAGACCAATTTTGGATCCAAGTTATCTGAACCAAATTTGTAAAGAAGTCCAAATTCCACATGGTTACTGCTCAGTCCATTCTTGCCCTATCTTCAGAAATCGACTGGATGTGCTCAATTGATCTTCAAGATGTGTACTATCACATCTAAATGAACAGGCACTCTCGAAAATATCTGTGCTTCTGGCTGGGAGCCAGTCATTACCAGTCATCACATTTGGGTTATCCCTGCCAGGGTAGCCCTCGGCTGGCCTCAATACCAGAGACTTAGTATTTCTGCGTCAGTTGCTGTCGCTTGAGGACTAACGTCAGGTTGTCAGTGGTATAAAGGAAGGCATCCGATGCCATTACATCAGTCTTTCTTGCCATGTGGCCCAAAGCAGAAGCAGTTTGCACGAGTGCTGGTCAGCCGCTACCTGAGTCTCTTTTCCAAATTGAAGTTGAAGTCCTTGAAAACTAAGTTCCCCATTGGGGATCCTTTTTTTTTTTTTTTTTTTTTTTGCACTAACCGATGTCAGAAAAAGTTAATAATTGTCTCGCCTGTGGAAAGCAAATACCACACCGGGACTTACATTCTTACTGCGTCACTTGTCTAGGCCCAGACCACGATGTCCCTCATTGTCACTTCTGTGCTTCATTTAACACCAGAACTGTTCGTCGTTGGGCCCTTATTGTAGCCAGATATTTCTGTTTACAGTCCTCAAATTCCGATAAGCCATCCGGCAGCAAATCTTCTGAAAAAGTAATAAGTAGGCCTCTACCCAGACTCATTCGGAGTATGGTATGCCGCAGAACTCTTCTTTGTCTAAAGATCCTGCGGTTGTCTCTACCTTGGATGGGTCCGGAGCCCCTGTGCAGGTACCGGCTTCCGAGGAAGTCCTTCACAACACCGAATCCTGACATAAACCGACACCTTGTTTCACGGCTTCCATTCTTTCGAAAACAACCGAGTTCCTCAGGCCCAGAGGTCGAACCACACCCAAGAAACTGACTACCCATTCTCAGTCGCCTGCTCCTTTGCCTCAGTCTCAAATGCTTAAAATGGCAGAGGACCTTATCATGCTGATTGGAGGAAGCCAAGTCATTCCCTCAAAATGGAAAAGAGATCTGTCTCCAGTAGTTTTGCCTGAACAAGAGTCAGATGAATCCGATGCATCTGACTATGAAGACATGCAGCCTCTCTCCACATATGAGGATTCTGATGCAGAGGAATCCATTCCTTCTGCCTCTCCCCCAGAGGATTTTTTCCTTTGGGGATACCCTGCATACCTTAAGGGAGCATTTCCAATGGGAGAGTCAAGACTACCCACAGTCTAAAAAGAGACTCAGAGAGTTCCTGGACCTTCCACAGCAAAGGCCCTTAGCCATCCCCCCAGTCCTAGAATCCAGCTTGCCTCCAGACGCCCTCCCTCCTGCTCCCTGAAAACCAGACAGGTACTACAGAGTCCATGACTCTCACAAATATCTTTTTAAAAATCCAACTGCTGACCCTGAGGTCATTACTCAAGGGCCTAAAGGGATTAAAGGAACCTCAGCTAAGAATCCCACCCCCCTCAGACAGTGATTCCCGAGCACTGGACAGATGGGGTAAAAAAGTATACACCTCAGCTACTCTTGCTGTCAGAGCATTAAATTGTCAGTTCCATATGCTTAAGTATCAGCAGCATACCTTGGAACTTCTTAAACAAAAAATGTCCTCCTTTCCTGCATGGGCAGAATGTAAAGATTTACAGGACTTAGTGCATTCTGCTGGTCAAGTAACCAAACACACTTTGCACTGTGGTTTTAATGCCCTAGAAGCTTCAAAGATAACTTATTTGATACTAAAGCTGAAGAGGTCCTAAAAAAAAAATCTATGCAGACTGTTAAAGGTTTCTTACAGATCCAGCCCCCTAGGTTCATCAGGCATTTTCCCTCCAAGCACTGGTCCTTTCCTGCCCAGAGTAGACAGGGCCAGTCTAGGCCCCAAGAAAACAGACTCCTCAGACAGCAGCCCCAGGGGTTGCGGAGATCTAAGCAGTGGACTACCTCCACTTCAAAACCAGGGAGTTCTAAGCCACCCCCTTATGGTAAGAACGCACAGTGACTTGCCCCCTCTTGACCTCGCCTCTGCCCACCTTCACATACCCCTAGGAGGAAAACTCTCCTTTCACACCACCTGGACCACCATTACCAAGGACCAATGGGTTCTGAACATTGTGTCTCAGGGTTACAAATTCTCCATCCACACCCTTCCAACCCCAAAAAGGTTCCCAGATCTACCACCAAATCAGTGGGCAGAGGCTCAAAAGCAAATCTATTCCCTGCTCTCCTTGGGAGCAGTGGAGCATGTTCCTGCAGAGCAGATAGGCCAAGGCTTCTACTCCAGACTTTTTCTGGTACCCAGAAAAGAGGGCACCTGGTGCCCTATCCTCGATCTCTCCATTCTAAACACCTTTCTGGTGATCCCAAAATTCAAAATGCTCACCCTCCAGCAGCTGCTACCCATGCTGTCCAAGGACGCTTGGCTAGCCACCCTGGACCTAAAAGAGGCCTACTTCCACATTCCTATCAGGGAGTCCTGCAGACAATATCTCTGCTTCAGGGCAGGATCTCACACTTTCAGTTCTCTGCGCTTCCCTTTGGCTTATCTACTGCTCCCAGAGTTTTCACAAAATGCCTAGCTCTGGCCATTGCCTTTTGCAGACAAAGCAATATTCAGATTTAACCCTACTTAGACAACTGCTTTATTCAGGCAGACAGCCAGGAAAAGTTGCTCAAAGACCTGGCATTTGTAAAGGACCTACTAACCTCCCTAGGGTACACAATCAACGAAAAGAAATCCAAATAGGTACTCACCAAAAGGATAATTTTCCAGTGTGCAAGTCTGAACACAGCATCCCAGATGGCATGCCTTACACCAGAGAACAAATTTTTCCTATCAACTTGCTTCTCTCAACTGGCCACCAGGCCCCAGCTTTCTGCAAGGGAAATACTGCAAGCCCTGGGGTTTATGGTCTCTTGCATTCTCCTCATTTCATATGCCAGACTGCATATGAGGAAACTTCGGTGCTACCTAAAGAGCCTTTGGTGTCAACACTGTCAAGATCTGCAAACTCTTCTGCCTGTTATTCCTTGCCTGAGGAAGGAATTTCTTTGGTGGGCAACAGCCTGCTCCCACAACAAGGGACTGCCCTTTTCCCCACACCCTGCCACCCAGACCCTCATCACAGACACATCAGACTATGTTTGGGGTGCACACCTGGACAGCAGGTGCATACAGGGCCAATGGAACCCACGGCAACTTCCCCTGCACATCAGTCAAAAAGATGATGGCTTTCAAACCCTTTCTTTCTCCAGGGGTTCTCCTGATCAAAGCAGACAACACCACTGTGATGTGGTACATCAACAAGCAGGGAGGGACTCACACTTACCCCGCTGTGCAGGCTGGCCATGACCTTTTGGTTCACAGCCTCTTCCATGAAAATACACCTGTTAGCACAATAACCTGCCAGGCTCTCTCACCTCCCTGGCAGACCAGTTAAGCAGAACGATATTAGACCCCCACTAGTGGCAGCTAAACAGAAACACATTCTTCCTAATAACTCAGAAATGGGGAACACTTTGCCTCCCACACCAATCATCAGCTCAGCAAATTCTGCACCAGGCAGCTTCACTGCATGGCTTGGAAAGTGGATGCCCTGTCCTTCCCCTGGGTAAACCTTTCAGTGTATACCTTTCCTCCCCTACCTCTCATTCCCAGGGTACTGCTCAAAATAAGGGAGGAAAAAACAAGGACCATTCTCATAGCTCCAGACTGGCCCAGGAAGCACTGGTACCCCTTGCTGCGCAGCCTGTCCCCGCTGACTCCATGGAATCTTCCTCAGATTCCAAACCTTCTAATCCAGAAGGAAGGGGAATTCCTACACCCCCAATTGCAGACACTCAATTTGGCAGCCTGGCTTACTCTCTAACCCCGAACCAATCTGCCATCCTCAGTAAACAGGTTCTGGATGTTATCTGTGAGGCCAGACGTCCTAGCACCAGAAAGTCTTATGCAGATAAATGGAAAAGGTTCTGTACCTGGATCCAGGCTAAGGGGGCCAATACGTCACAGCCCGCCATCCCTCTCATCCTGGATTACTTAGCTGACCTACTACACAGTGGTCTCTCTTTCTCCTCTATAAAAATTCCTGCCTCTGCTGTTTCTGCTCCTTTTCCCACTGAGCAACCTTTTTTCACACCCTCTGATTAAACAGTTCCTCAGAGGGACTAGCAACTTGAGGCCCACCAGAAGGGCACCAACATCAGCTTGGGTTCTTAACTTTGTCTGGGAAAAGCTCACCCTGCCCCCTTTTGAACCAGCCTCTTATGCAGAGTTAAAATTTCTCTCCTGGAAGACGGCCTTCCTCCTGGCCATCACTTCAGCTAGAAGAGTCTCTG
The DNA here is from genome assembly GCF_019279795.1 of Protopterus annectens. Taxonomy (NCBI): domain Eukaryota; kingdom Metazoa; phylum Chordata; order Ceratodontiformes; family Protopteridae; genus Protopterus; species Protopterus annectens. Next base: position 980,647,249 of record NC_056745.1, read on the forward strand.
AGCTGCAAGCTCTCATGGCTGTGGAACCCTTCATCATCTTCCATGCAGACGGTTTCCCTCAGACCTATTCCATACTTCATGCCCAAGGTGGTGTCCAGTGTGGCTCTCAACCAATCCATCCATTTACCCACCTTCTTTCCTAACCCCCAAAACAAGGGGGAAAGGATTCTGCACTCTCTAGATGTGCACAGAAAGCTCATATACTATCTGGACAGAAGTAAACCTCTCAGAAAGTCTGATCAATTGCTGGTTAACTTTGTTGCAGGGGTAGAAGGCAAAGCCATCTCCAAGCAAACCATTTCTAAATGGATAGCACACTGCATCTATTTCTGCTACAAACAGCATGGCAAGCCTCCCCCAAGGGGGTCAGAATGCACTCCACCAGAACAACCTCCACCTCTGCAGCTTTCCTCAGAGTTGTCCCCACCAGGGACATCTTGGAGTCTGCCATCTGGACATATGTTCATACTTTTACCAAGCATTACCACCTGCCTCTCTTCTCCAAATCCAGGGCAGGGTTTGCCTCTGCAGTCTTGCAGGGCATGCAGGCCAGCCCCTAGCTACCTAGACTGCCTCCACCCATTTCCTCAGCTTTGGAAATCTACCCAAATGTGATGACTGCAACAGTGAAACACGAATAACACAGTACAGTTGTGTACACTTAACCATAAATGTAGATATTAGAGTGTATTCACTGTTGCAGTCCTGATCCCCCCCCCCCTTTTTCTTTTTTTCCCTTTTTTTAGTTTTTTTGTTTTCCATGTTGTTCTCCATCTGTACAAGGGACATATTGGTATTTATTTTTCCACTGGTGGGGTTCTACCACCAGAGCCTGACCTTCTACTTTGGGGGGCTCCTGACAGGTTAGGGCAAGAAAAACTGATGTAATGGCTTCAGATGCCTTCCTTTGTACCACTGATGATCTGACGTCAGTCCTCAAGTGACAGCAACTGACACAGAAATACTAAGTCTCTGGTATTCCCGAGGGCTACCCTGGCAGGGATAACCCAAATGTGATGACTGCAAAAGTGAATACACTCGAACATCTACATTTATGGTAAGTGTACGCAACTGTACTTTCAGAGCCCTGCCCTTTAGTCTTACCACAGCCTCCAGGGTGTTCACCGAATGCAAGGCAGTGGTAACAGCTCACTTGAGACTGCTTGGATTCAGATCATTTCCCTGTTTAGATGACTGGCTACTTACCGCACCAACCAGGCATCTACAAATAGAAGTCAGAGATTATTTATGCCGTCTCTCTCTCTCTCACTGGGGGTCACCATCAACATGTACAAATATCGTCTTCATCCAGTTCAAGTAATAGACATCATAGGGGCTCACCTTGACACAGTGAATTATATAGCCTATCTGCCTCAGGACAGAATTTGTATATTAAGGACTCATGTGAAGCAAGCCCCCATCCCAACGTACACGTCAAGATTGGCTCTCAAAGCACTAGGGTTGATGGCTGCTACAATAACTGATTCCCACTGCCCACCTACACATGAGAATTCTCCAGTGGATTGTAGCGGTCCAGTGGTCATTTCATTGCTATCCCTTGAATCATCCCATAAAATTGTCTCAAGTGTGTGGTGATTCTACTTTTTGGTGGGTCCACTCCCAGGAGTTAGATCTAGGTTGTCTATTTATCCTTCCTCCACCCAGCACCAGGTTAACCACGGATGCCCCCCAGTTGAGGTGGGGTGGAGCATTATTTGGGATGGACACTTCAAGGCAATGTGGTCATTACTAGAGACCAGTCTGCATATCAGTGTCCTAGAGATGAGAGCAGTGCTTCTAATGTTGCAGGCTTTCTCCGTCTAGGAATTATTGCAATACAAACATGCAGCATGTCAATAGTCTGATACATCAACAAATGGGGGGAACCAGAGCCTACCCCCTTTGTCAGGAAGCAATGGGGTTTGGCAACAGTCAGTATCTTCCAACCACTTTCTAGTAGCAACACACATTCTAGGGAAATCTAACGTTCTAGCAGTCTGGCTCATGCCTCACAAGTGGTCTCTCAAACAATCAGTGGCAAACATGATCTTCCACAAGTGGGGTCAACCTTACTGTGACCTGTTTGGGTCCCCCTTCAGCAACAAATGCAGCTGGTTCTTTGCCCTTATCCCTCCTCAGGGACACTCCCTGAGAGATGCTGTAGTCCATGTTTGACCCTCCAGTCTCCTTTACGCTTTCCGTTCCCTACTTCTCGTCCCCAAATTTCTTCAGAAAGCAATTAGTTGAAGAGCAGATTAATCCTCATTGCTCCCTTCTGGCTTCAACATATGTGGTTTATCTTCCTTTGGTCTCACGTAATACATCCTTCTTGGACGCTGGATCCAATTCCAGATCTTCTATCTCACCCATCAGGCCAGATTCACCCAGATATTGCAGACCTCAAATTGACCACATGGTTTCTCCAATTCTGATGATGGCTAGACATTCCAGGCTTTCCTGTCCAGTTTGAGAAATCTTAATCTCTTCTCATTAAGCCTCTACTAGAAAAGTTTACAAGAGTAAATGGAAAAGATTCGTTATTTGGGCTAATAAAAACAATTAGACCCCTTCACTGCTCCAGTTCCAGCAGTTCTAGTCTTCCTTGCTTCAGTTTTCTAGGACAGAGCAAGTTTTTCTACTATTAAAGTTCAACTGGCAATCACTTAGAACTGTCATATAGGGGATAATGTTACTTCTTTAGCATCATCTAAATTGTGTAAAGCATTCCTTAGGGGATACATTTTTACTTTGACCTCCAATAAAAGACCTCACTCCACCTTGGGACCTCACCATGGTTTTACAAACCTTAGTACATTCTCCTTTTGAACCTTTCGCTAATGTGGATCTCAAGTTTCTTTCTTGGAAAACTGTCCTTCTGGTAGATATAAGCTCTGCAAGATGGGTGTCTGAACTCCAAGCACTTTCTTCTAAACCACCATATCTGATTTTTCACAAAGATAGAGTTGCGTTACGCACAAATCCTTCTTTCTTACCAAAGGTTGCCTCTGAAACCATTGTCAATCAGGCCATCAGCTTTGCCATTCTTTTCCACTAAATTAGAAAGTAAAAGAGAATACACCCATCATCTTCTTTATGTACATAGACACTTGCATTTTTACATGGACAGAACCAAAACATTCAGGAAATTTGAACAACTGTTTCCTTTTCTAATGTAAGAAGGGGAAGAACAGTTTCTAAAACTATCCTGTCTAAATGGGTAACAGATTACATTTCATTAATTTATTCCTTGAAAGGTATTCCCTTACCTAAACAACTGAAGGCACATTCAACCAGGTCAATGTCTACTTAAGCAGCCTTTTGGGCTAGAGCTGCTATTGATGATATTTGTGCAGCTACCACTTGGTCTAATACTCATACTTTTATTGAACATAATAAATTGGCCATCATTTCCAGAAATACAGCTGCCTTTGGTTCCTTCCATGGGGCCACCCAAAGTTACTGTAGCTGGGGACTATGTCCCATTTATTGAGGAACAAATGAAAATGACAACATCAGATAAAGAAGTTATGTACCCACCATAATGTTCCATTTGTGTTGTCCATTTTCATTCTTCCTCAGCTTCCCCCCTACCTTCTCCCTGTCCTTAACCCTAGGAGAGATCTGACGGAAGAGTGGTTAGGAACCATTGTTCCTGTTTGAGCCCCTGATCTTTCATCTGTCACGTTACTATCATTGCATAGTAATCAGTAATATATTACTGTATATAATATATATATATATATATATATATATATATATATATATATATATATATATACATACACAATAGCAGCAAACTCGATCTGAGGTGTTGTATTTGTCAGGGGCATTATGGATAAGGGAGGAGCTTGAGATTTGGATCCTAGAATCTGTAGAAAGTGGCAGAGTTGGATCCAATGGTCAGATCCAAACCCATTTGTTCAGGAAGAATGAAAATGGATAACACAGATGGAACGTTATGGTGAGTACATAACTTCTTTTTTTGAACTGGTAGTGCTAATATTTTATTATACCTCCCTGGCTCATTTGTAGTTTTTACATGTTTATCTTTGTTAATTGGCTTTCTTTGTGAGGGAACATTTCTTAGCCTGATCAGTGTAGAGACTCTAGGACGGATTCCACACTTACCTATGTAGCTTATAATGTGAGACAAAAAAAAGAACTTCATCAGATAATTCCCAGTATGTCCTGTTTGACAAGTAGTTGAGCAGGGTATTTCAGAATAAGTGGGGCCCTATTTTGGTAGCAGGGTTTCTTCAAGTTTTCATAGGCTTTCCAACCAACTAACAATCTTGCTGAAAAGTCAGGGAGAAGTTGACTGTAATAACTTTGTTCTCCCTTGCATCAGTTTGGATGAGGTCAGTGTTTTGATTATTCCAGAACTTGCCTGTACGTCCCAGTATCTGAGTCTCTTTGTGCTATGTGCCTGTACAGACTTATGTGACCCTTGGCTGGAAACATATCAGATTCGATGCTTTAAGAAATTCTTTTCAAAGATATATCATGGCACTGTGCCTTTTCATTCAAACATTCTTCTGACATGAATTAGTTCCCAGGTCACTTAGTTTCTTCTGAAGCTATTACATGAGCTGGTGGTGGTCCTTACATGAGAATGGAGACTAGAGGGCTGAATAGGAAATGCTGACTAGAAAAAGTTACTTTTGGTTTCTATTTTCTCAGTATCTGCTGTATTACTGGATAATAGCTGTTAGATTTTTGTCAGCCTTTTCAAGTACCAAGACTATCTGACCCCCTCTTCATACACACACACACACACACACACACACACACACACACACACACACACACACACACACACACAGGTATATGTATGCGTGTGTGTGTGTGTGTGTGTGTGTGTAAATATGTATGTATATATGTATGCGTTTGAATACATGTAATATATATATGTGTGTGTGTGTGTGTGTGTGTATATATATATATATATATATATATATACACACACACACACACACACACACACACACACACAGTGGATATAAGA